>NW_026601091.1:0-78200 GCF_029448725.1 Salvelinus fontinalis
TGTAAAATGTTGGGAAAGGGGTCAAAACGGCAGTTTTTGTGAAAGTTGTTTTGAATTTAATGAATGTGCTAACTTCTGACATTTTTTACCGAAGCCAGAAAAACAGGCGAAGGGTTACAAAAATAGCTCTAGTTACAGATTGGTAGACCCGATTTGAAATCCGACTTGTTGCTTGAAAAGCTGAAGATTAGGGGTAGATTTTATATAGAAAACATTGTTTTCTGTAAAATGTTTTGAATTTAATGAATCTGCTAACTTCTGACATTTTTTACCGAAGCCAGAAAAACAGGCGAAGGATTACAAAAATAGCTCTAGTTACAGATTGGTAGACCCGATTTGAAATCCGACTTGTTGCTTGAAAAGCTGAAGATTGGGGTAGATTTTATATAGAAAACATTGTTTTCTGTAAAATTTTGGGAAAGGGGTCAAAACGGCAGTTTTTGTGAAAGTTGTTTTGAATTTAATGAATCTGCTAACTTCTGACACTTTTTACCGAAGCCAGAAAAACAGGCGAAGGGTTACAAAAATAGCTCTAGTTACAGATTGGTAGACCCGATTTGAAATCCGACTTGTTGCTTGAAAAGCTGAAGATTAGGGGTAGATTTTATATAGAAAACATTGTTTTCTGTAATTTTGGGAAAGGGGTCAAAACGGCAGTTTTTGTGAAAGTTGTTTTGAATTTAATGAATCTGCTAACTTCTGACATTTTTTACCGAAGCCAGAAAAACAGGCGAAGGGTTACAAAAATAGCTCTAGTTACAGATTGGTAGACCCGATTTGAAATCCGACTTGTTGCTTGAAAAGCTGAAGATTAGGGGTAGATTTTATATAGAAAACATTGTTTTCTGTAAAATGTTTTGAATTTAATGAATCTGCTAACTTCTGACATTTTTTACCGAAGCCAGAAAAACAGGCGAAGGATTACAAAAATAGCTCTAGTTACAGATTGGTAGACCCGATTTGAAATCCGACTTGTTGCTTGAAAAGCTGAAGATTAGGGGTAGATTTTGTATAGAAAACATTGTTTTCTGTAAAACGTTTTGAATTTAATGAATCTGCTAACTTCTGACATTTTTTACCGAAGCCAGAAAAACAGGCGAAGGATTACAAAAATAGCTCCAGTTACAGATTGGTAGACCCGATTTGAAATCCGACTTGTTGCTTGAAAAGCTGAAGATTAGGGGTAGATTTTATATAGAAAACATTGTTTTCTGTAAAATGTTGGGAAAGGGGTCAAAACGGCAGTTTTTGTGAAAGTTGTTTTGAATTTAATGAATCTGCTAACTTCTGACATTTTTTACCGAAGCCAGAAAAACAGGCGAAGGGTTACAAAAATAGCTCTAGTTACAGATTGGTAGACCCGATTTGAAATCCGACTTGTTGCTTGAAAAGCTGAAGATTAGGGGTAGATTTTATATAGAAAACATTGTTTTCTGTAAAATGTTGGGAAAGGGGTCAAAACGGCAGTTTTTGTGAAAGTTGTTTTGAATTTAATGAATCTGCTAACTTCTGACATTTTTTACCGAAGCCAGAAAAACAGGCGAAGGGTTACAAAAATAGCTCTAGTTACAGATTGGTAGACCCGATTTGAAATCCGACTTGTTGCTTGAAAAGCTGAAGATTAGGGGTAGATTTTATATAGAAAACATTGTTTTCTGTAAAATGTTGGGAAAGGGGTCAAAACGGCAGTTTTTGTGAAAGTTGTTTTGAATTTAATGAATCTGCTAACTTCTGACATTTTTTACCGAAGCCAGAAAAACAGGCGAAGGGTTACAAAAATAGCTCTAGTTACAGATTCGTAGACCCGATTTGAAATCCGACTTGTTGCTTGAAAAGGTGAAGATTAGGGGTAGATTTTATATAGAAAACATTGTTTTCTGTAAAATGTTTTGAATTTAATGAATCTGCTAACTTCTGACATTTTTTACCGAAGCCAGAAAAACAGGTGAAGGGTTACAAAAATAGCTCTAGTTACAGATTGGTAGACCTGATTTGAAATCCGACTTGTTGCTTGAAAAGCTGAAGATTAGGGGTAGATTTTATATAGAAAACATTGTTTTCTGTAAAATGTTGGGAAAGGGGTCAAAACGGCAGTTTTTGTGAAAGTTGTTTTGAATTTAATGAATCTGCTAACTTCTGACATTTTTTACCGAAGCCAGAAAAACAGGCGAAGGGTTACAAAAATAGCTCTAGTTACAGATTGGTAGACCCGATTTGAAATCCGACTTGTTGCTTGAAAAGCTGAAGATTAGGGGTAGATTTTATATAGAAAACATTGTTTTCTGTAAAATGTTGGGAAAGGGGTCAAAACGGCAGTTTTTGTGAAAGTTGTTTTGAATTTAATGAAACTGCTAACTTCTGACATTTTTTACCGAAGCCAGAAAAACAGGCGAAGGGTTACAAAAATAGCTCTAGTTACAGATTGGTAGACCCGATTTGAAATCCGACTTGTTGCTTGAAAAGCTGAAGATTAGGGGTAGATTTTATATAGAAAACATTGTTTTCTGTAAAATGTTGGGAAAGGGGTCAAAACGGCAGTTTTTGTGAAAGTTGTTTTGAATTTAATGAATCTGCTAACTTCTGACATTTTTTACCGAAGCCAGAAAAACAGGCGAAGGGTTACAAAAATAGCTCTAGTTACAGATTGGTAGACCCGATTTGAAATCCGACTTGTTGCTTGAAAAGCTGAAGATTAGGGGTAGATTTTATATAGAAAACATTGTTTTCTGTAAAATGTTGGGAAAGGGGTCAAAACGGCAGTTTTTGTGAAAGTTGTTTTGAATTTAATGAATCTGCTAACTTCTGACATTTTTTACCGAAGCCAGA
Source organism: Salvelinus fontinalis (assembly GCF_029448725.1). Taxonomy (NCBI): domain Eukaryota; kingdom Metazoa; phylum Chordata; class Actinopteri; order Salmoniformes; family Salmonidae; genus Salvelinus; species Salvelinus fontinalis. The sequence continues at coordinate 2,827 of NW_026601091.1, forward strand.
AAAACAGGCGAAGGGTTACAAAAATAGCTCTAGTTACAGATTGGTAGACCCGATTTGAAATCCGACTTGTTGCTTGAAAAGCTGAAGATTAGGGGTAGATTTTATATAGAAAACATTGTTTTCTGTAAAATGTTTTGAATTTAATGAATCTGCTAACTTCTGACATTTTTTACCGAAGCCAGAAAAACAGGTGAAGGGTTACAAAAATAGCTCTAGTTACAGATTGGTAGACCCGATTTGAAATCCGACTTGTTGCTTGAAAAGCTGAAGATTAGGGGTAGATTTTATATAGAAAACATTGTTTTCTGTAAAATGTTGGGAAAGGGGTCAAAACGGCAGTTTTTGTGAAAGTTGTTTTGAATTTAATGAATCTGCTAACTTCTGACATTTTTTACCGAAGCCAGAAAAACAGGCGAAGGGTTACAAAAATAGCTCTAGTTACAGATTGGTAGACCCGATTTGAAATCCGACTTGTTGCTTGAAAAGCTGAAGATTAGGGGTAGATTTTATATAGAAAACATTGTTTTCTGTAAAATGTTGGGAAAGGGGTCAAAACGGCAGTTTTTGTGAAAGTTGTTTTGAATTTAATGAATCTGCTAACTTCTGACATTTTTTACCGAAGCCAGAAAAACAGGCGAAGGGTTACAAAAATAGCTCTAGTTACAGATTGGTAGACCCGATTTGAAATCCGACTTGTTGCTTGAAAAGCTGAAGATTAGGGGTAGATTTTATATAGAAAACATTGTTTTCTGTAAAATGTTGGGAAAGGGGTCAAAACGGCAGTTTTTGTGAAAGTTGTTTTGAATTTAATGAATCTGCTAACTTCTGACATTTTTTACCGAAGACAGAAAAACAGGCGAAGGGTTACAAAAATAGCTCTAGTTACAGATTCGTAGACCCGATTTGAAATCCGACTTGTTGCTTGAAAAGCTGAAGATTAGGGGTAGATTTTATATAGAAAACATTGTTTTCTGTAAAATGTTTTGAATTTAATGAATCTGCTAACTTCTGACATTTTTTACCGAAGCCAGAAAAACAGGCGAAGGGTTACAAAAATAGCTCTAGTTACAGATTGGTAGACCCGATTTGAAATCCGACTTGTTGCTTGAAAAGCTGAAGATTAGGGGTAGATTTTATATAGAAAACATTGTTTTCTGTAAAATGTTGGGAAAGGGGTCAAAACGGCAGTTTTTGTGAAAGTTGTTTTGAATTTAATGAATCTGCTAACTTCTGACATTTTTTACCGAAGCCAGAAAAACAGGCGAAGGGTTACAAAAATAGCTCTAGTTACAGATTGGTAGACCCGATTTGAAATCCGACTTGTTGCTTGAAAAGCTGAAGATTAGGGGTAGATTTTATATAGAAAACATTGTTTTCTGTAAAATGTTGGGAAAGGGGTCAAAACGGCAGTTTTTGTGAAAGTTGTTTTGAATTTAATGAATCTGCTAACTTCTGACATTTTTTACCGAAGCCAGAAAAACAGGCGAAGGATTACAAAAATAGCTCTAGTTACAGATTGGTAGACCCGATTTGAAATCCGACTTGTTGCTTGAAAAGCTGAAGATTAGGGGTAGATTTTATATAGAAAACATTGTTTTCTGTAAAATGTTGGGAAAGGGGTCAAAACGGCAGTTTTTGTGAAAATTGTTTTGAATTTAATGAATCTGCTAACTTCTGACATTTTTTACCGAAGCCAGAAAAACAGGCGAAGGGTTACAAAAATAGCTCTAGTTACAGATTGGTAGACCCGATTTGAAATCCGACTTGTTGCTTGAAAAGCTGAAGATTAGGGGTAGATTTTATATAGAAAACATTGTTTTCTGTAAAATGTTGGGAGGGGTCAAAACGGCAGTTTTTGTGAAAGTTGTTTTGAATTTAATGAATCTGCTAACTTCTGACATTTTTTACCGAAGCCAGAAAAACAGGCGAAGGGTTACAAAAATAGCTCTAGTTACAGATTGGTAGACCCGATTTGAAATCCGACTTGTTGCTTGAAAAGCTGAAGATTAGGGGTAGATTTTATATAGAAAACATTGTTTTCTGTAAAATGTTGGGAAAGGGGTCAAAACGGCAGTTTTTGTGAAAGTTGTTTTGAATTTAATGAATCTGCTAACTTCTGACATTTTTTACCGAAGCCAGAAAAACAGGCGAAGGGTTACAAAAATAGCTCTAGTTACAGATTGGTAGACCCGATTTGAAATCCGACTTGTTGCTTGAAAAGCTGAAGATTAGGGGTAGATTTTATATAGAAAACATTGTTTTCTGTAAAATGTTGGGAAAGGGGTCAAAACGGCAGTTTTTGTGAAAGTTGTTTTGAATTTAATGAATCTGCTAACTTCTGACATTTTTTACCGAAGCCAGAAAAACAGGTGAAGGGTTACAAAAATAGCTCTAGTTACAGATTGGTAGACCCGATTTGAAATCCGACTTGTTGCTTGAAAAGCTGAAGATTAGGGGTAGATTTTATATAGAAAACATTGTTTTCTGTAAAATGTTGGGAAAGGGGTCAAAACGGCAGTTTTTGTGAAAGTTGTTTTGAATTTAATGAATCTGCTAACTTCTGACATTTTTTACCGAAGCCAGAAAAACAGGCGAAGGGTTACAAAAATAGCTCTAGTTACAGATTGGTAGACCCGATTTGAAATCCGACTTGTTGCTTGAAAAGCTGAAGATTAGGGGTAGATTTTATATAGAAAACATTGTTTTCTGTAAAATGTTGGGAAAGGGGTCAAAACGGCAGTTTTTGTGAAAGTTGTTTTGAATTTAATGAATCTGCTAACTTCTGACATTTTTTACCGAAGCCAGAAAAACAGGCGAAGGGTTACAAAAATAGCTCTAGTTACAGATTGGTAGACCCGATTTGAAATCCGACTTGTTGCTTGAAAAGCTGAAGATTAGGGGTAGATTTTATATAGAAAACATTGTTTTCTGTAAAATGTTGGGAAAGGGGTCAAAACGGCAGTTTTTGTGAAAGTTGTTTTGAATTTAATGAATCTGCTAACTTCTGACATTTTTTACCGAAGCCAGAAAAACAGGTGAAGGGTTACAAAAATAGCTCTAGTTACAGATTGGTAGACCCGATTTGAAATCCGACTTGTTGCTTGAAAAACTGAAGATTAGGGGTAGATTTTATATAGAAAACATTGTTTTCTGTAAAATGTTGGGAAAGGGGTCAAAACGGCAGTTTTTGTGAAAGTTGTTTTGAATTTAATGAATCTGCTAACTTCTGACATTTTTTACCGAAGCCAGAAAAACAGGCGAAGGGTTACAAAAATAGCTCTAGTTACAGATTGGTAGACCCGATTTGAAATCCGACTTGTTGCTTGAAAAGCTGAAGATTAGGGGTAGATTTTATATAGAAAACATTGTTTTCTGTAAAATGTTGGGAAAGGGGTCAAAACGGCAGTTTTTGTGAAAGTTGTTTTGAATTTAATGAATCTGCTAACTTCTGACATTTTTTACCGAAGCCAGAAAAACAGGCGAAGGGTTACAAAAATAGCTCTAGTTACAGATTGGTAGACCCGATTTGAAATCCGACTTGTTGCTTGAAAAGCTGAAGATTAGGGGTAGATTTTATATAGAAAACATTGTTTTCTGTAAAATGTTGGGAAAGGGGTCAAAACGGCAGTTTTTGTGAAAGTTGTTTTGAATTTAATGAATCTGCTAACTTCTGACATTTTTTACCGAAGCCAGAAAAACAGGCGAAGGGTTACAAAAATAGCTCTAGTTACAGATTGGTAGACCCGATTTGAAATCCGACTTGTTGCTTGAAAAGCTGAAGATTAGGGGTAGATTTTATATAGAAAACATTGTTTTCTGTAAAATGTTGGGAAAGGGGTCAAAACGGCAGTTTTTGTGAAAGTTGTTTTGAATTTAATGAATCTGCTAACTTCTGACATTTTTTACCGAAGCCAGAAAAACAGGCGAAGGGTTACAAAAATAGCTCTAGTTACAGATTGGTAGACCCGATTTGAAATCCGACTTGTTGCTTGAAAAGCTGAAGATTAGGGGTAGATTTTATATAGAAAACATTGTTTTCTGTAAAATGTTGGGAAAGGGGTCAAAACGGCAGTTTTTGTGAAAGTTGTTTTGAATTTAATGAATCTGCTAACTTCTGACATTTTTTACCGAAGCCAGAAAAACAGGCGAAGGGTTACAAAAATAGCTCTAGTTACAGATTGGTAGACCCGATTTGAAATCCGACTTGTTGCTTGAAAAGCTGAAGATTAGGGGTAGATTTTATATAGAAAACATTGTTTTCTGTAAAATGTTGGGAAAGGGGTCAAAACGGCAGTTTTTGTGAAAGTTGTTTTGAATTTAATGAATCTGCTAACTTCTGACATTTTTTACCGAAGCCAGAAAAACAGGCGAAGGGTTACAAAAATAGCTCTAGTTACAGATTGGTAGACCCGATTTGAAATCCGACTTGTTGCTTGAAAAGCTGAAGATTAGGGGTAGATTTTATATAGAAAACATTGTTTTCTGTAAAATGTTGGGAAAGGGGTCAAAACGGCAGTTTTTGTGAAAATTGTTTTTAATTTAATGAATGTGCTAACTTCTGACATTTTTTACCGAAGCCAGAAAAACAGGCGAAGGGTTACAAAAATAGCTCTAGTTACAGATTGGTAGACCCGATTTGAAATCCGACTTGTTGCTTGAAAAGCTGAAGATTAGGGGTAGATTTTATATAGAAAACATTGTTTTCTGTAAAATGTTGGGAAAGGGGTCAAAACGGCAGTTTTTGTGAAAGTTGTTTTGAATTTAATGAATCTGCTAACTTCTGACATTTTTTACCGAAGCCAGAAAAACAGGCGAAGGGTTACAAAAATAGCTCTAGTTACAGATTGGTAGACCCGATTTGAAATCCGACTTGTTGCTTGAAAAGCTGAAGATTAGGGGTAGATTTTATATAGAAAACATTGTTTTCTGTAAAATGTTGGGAAAGGGGTCAAAACGGCAGTTTTTGTGAAAGTTGTTTTGAATTTAATGAATCTGCTAACTTCTGACATTTTTTACCGAAGCCAGAAAAACAGGCGAAGGGTTACAAAAATAGCTCTAGTTACAGATTGGTAGACCCGATTTGAAATCCGACTTGTTGCTTGAAAAGCTGAAGATTAGGGGTAGATTTTATATAGAAAACATTGTTTTCTGTAAAATGTTGGGAAAGGGGTCAAAACGGCAGTTTTTGTGAAAGTTGTTTTGAATTTAATGAATCTGCTAACTTCTGACATTTTTTACCGAAGCCAGAAAAACAGGTGAAGGGTTACAAAAATAGCTCTAGTTACAGATTGGTAGACCCGATTTGAAATCCGACTTGTTGCTTGAAAAACTGAAGATTAGGGGTAGATTTTATATAGAAAACATTGTTTTCTGTAAAATGTTGGGAAAGGATCAAAACGGCAGTTTTTGTGAAAGTTGTTTTGAATTTAATGAATCTGCTAACTTCTGACATTTTTTACCGAAGCCAGAAAAACAGGCGAAGGGTTACAAAAATAGCTCTAGTTACAGATTGGTAGACCCGATTTGAAATCCGACTTGTTGCTTGAAAAGCTGAAGATTAGGGGTAGATTTTATATAGAAAACATTGTTTTCTGTAAAATGTTGGGAAAGGGGTCAAAACGGCAGTTTTTGTGAAAGTTGTTTTGAATTTAATGAATCTGCTAACTTCTGACATTTTTTACCGAAGCCAGAAAAACAGGCGAAGGGTTACAAAAATAGCTCTAGTTACAGATTGGTAGACCCGATTTGAAATCCGACTTGTTGCTTGAAAAGCTGAAGATTAGGGGTAGATTTTATATAGAAAACATTGTTTTCTGTAAAATGTTGGGAAAGGGGTCAAAACGGCAGTTTTTGTGAAAGTTGTTTTGAATTTAATGAATCTGCTAACTTCTGACATTTTTTACCGAAGCCAGAAAAACAGGCGAAGGGTTACAAAAATAGCTCTAGTTACAGATTGGTAGACCCGATTTGAAATCCGACTTGTTGCTTGAAAAGCTGAAGATTAGGGGTAGATTTTATATAGAAAACATTGTTTTCTGTAAAATGTTGGGAAAGGGGTCAAAACGGCAGTTTTTGTGAAAGTTGTTTTGAATTTAATGAATCTGCTAACTTCTGACATTTTTTACCGAAGCCAGAAAAACAGGTGAAGGGTTACAAAAATAGCTCTAGTTACAGATTGGTAGACCCGATTTGAAATCCGACTTGTTGCTTGAAAAACTGAAGATTAGGGGTAGATTTTATATAGAAAACATTGTTTTCTGTAAAATGTTGGGAAAGGATCAAAACGGCAGTTTTTGTGAAAGTTGTTTTGAATTTAATGAATCTGCTAACTTCTGACATTTTTTACCGAAGCCAGAAAAACAGGCGAAGGGTTACAAAAATAGCTCTAGTTACAGATTGGTAGACCCGATTTGAAATCCGACTTGTTGCTTGAAAAGCTGAAGATTAGGGGTAGATTTTATATAGAAAACATTGTTTTCTGTAAAATGTTGGGAAAGGGGTCAAAACGGCAGTTTTTGTGAAAGTTGTTTTGAATTTAATGAATCTGCTAACTTCTGACATTTTTTACCGAAGCCAGAAAAACAGGCGAAGGGTTACAAAAATAGCTCTAGTTACAGATTGGTAGACCCGATTTGAAATCCGACTTGTTGCTTGAAAAGCTGAAGATTAGGGGTAGATTTTATATAGAAAACATTGTTTTCTGTAAAATGTTGGGAAAGGGGTCAAAACGGCAGTTTTTGTGAAAGTTGTTTTGAATTTAATGAATCTGCTAACTTCTGACATTTTTTACCGAAGCCAGAAAAACAGGCGAAGGGTTACAAAAATAGCTCTAGTTACAGATTGGTAGACCCGATTTGAAATCCGACTTGTTGCTTGAAAAGCTGAAGATTAGGGGTAGATTTTATATAGAAAACATTGTTTTCTGTAAAATGTTGGGAAAGGGGTCAAAACGGCAGTTTTTGTGAAAGTTGTTTTGAATTGAATGAATCTGCTAACTTCTGACATTTTTTACCGAAGCCAGAAAAACAGGCGAAGGGTTACAAAAATAGCTCTAGTTACAGATTGGTAGACCCGATTTGAAATCCGACTTGTTGCTTGAAAAGCTGAAGATTAGGGGTAGATTTTATATAGAAAACATTGTTTTCTGTAAAATGTTGGGAAAGGGGTCAAAACGGCAGTTTTTGTGAAAGTTGTTTTGAATTTAATGAATCTGCTAACTTCTGACATTTTTTACCGAAGCCAGAAAAACAGGCGAAGGGTTACAAAAATAGCTCTAGTTACAGATTGGTAGACCCGATTTGAAATCCGACTTGTTGCTTGAAAAGCTGAAGATTAGGGGTAGATTTTATATAGAAAACATTGTTTTCTGTAAAATGTTGGGAAAGGGGTCAAAACGGCAGTTTTTGTGAAAGTTGTTTTGAATTGAATGAATCTGCTAACTTCTGACATTTTTTACCGAAGCCAGAAAAACAGGCGAAGGATTACAAAAATAGCTCTAGTTACAGATTGGTAGACCCGATTTGAAATCCGACTTGTTGCTTGAAAAGCTGAAGATTAGGGGTAGATTTTATATAGAAAACATTGTTTTCTGTAAAATGTTGGGAAAGGGGTCAAAACGGCAGTTTTTGTGAAAATTGTTTTGAATTTAATAAATGTGCTAACTTCTGACATTTTTTACCGAAGCCAGAAAAACAGGCGAAGGGTTACAAAAATAGCTCTAGTTACAGATTGGTAGACCCGATTTGAAATCCGACTTGTTGCTTGAAAAGCTGAAGATTAGGGGTAGATTTTATATAGAAAACATTGTTTTCTGTAAAATGTTGGGAAAGGGGTCAAAACGGCAGTTTTTGTGAAAGTTGTTTTGAATTTAATGAATCTGCTAACTTCTGACATTTTTTACCGAAGCCAGAAAAACAGGTGAAGGGTTACAAAAATAGCTCTATTTACAGATTGGTAGACCCGATTTGAAATCCGACTTGTTGCTTGAAAAACTGAAGATAAGGGGTAGATTTTATATGGAAAACATTGTTTTCTGTAAAATGTTGGGAGGGGTCAAAACGGCAGTTTTTGTGAAAGTTGTTTTGAATTTAATGAATCTGCTAACTTCTGACATTTTTTACCGAAGCCAGAAAAACAGGCGAAGGGTTACAAAAATAGCTCTAGTTACAGATTGGTAGACCCGATTTGAAATCCGACTTGTTGCTTGAAAAGCTGAAGATTAGGGGTAGATTTTATATAGAAAACATTGTTTTCTGTAAAATGTTGGGAAAGGGGTCAAAACGGCAGTTTTTGTGAAAGTTGTTTTGAATTTAATGAATCTGCTAACTTCTGACATTTTTTACCGAAGCCAGAAAAACAGGCGAAGGGTTACAAAAATAGCTCTAGTTACAGATTGGTAGACCCGATTTGAAATCCGACTTGTTGCTTGAAAAGCTGAAGATTAGGGGTAGATTTTTTATAGAAAACATTGTTTTCTGTAAAATGTTGGGAAAGGGGTCAAAACGGCAGTTTTTGTGAAAGTTGTTTTGAATTTAATGAATCTGCTAACTTCTGACATTTTTTACCGAAGCCAGAAAAACAGGTGAAGGGTTACAAAAATAGCTCTAGTTACAGATTGGTAGACCCGATTTGAAATCCGACTTGTTGCTTGAAAAACTGAAGATTAGGGGTAGATTTTATATAGAAAACATTGTTTTCTGTAAAATGTTGGGAAAGGATCAAAACGGCAGTTTTTGTGAAAGTTGTTTTGAATTTAATGAATCTGCTAACTTCTGACATTTTTTACCGAAGCCAGAAAAACAGGCGAAGGGTTACAAAAATAGCTCTAGTTACAGATTGGTAGACCCGATTTGAAATCCGACTTGTTGCTTGAAAAGCTGAAGATTAGGGGTAGATTTTATATAGAAAACATTGTTTTCTGTAAAATGTTGGGAAAGGGGTCAAAACGGCAGTTTTTGTGAAAGTTGTTTTGAATTTAATGAATCTGCTAACTTCTGACATTTTTTACCGAAGCCAGAAAAACAGGCGAAGGGTTACAAAAATAGCTCTAGTTACAGATTGGTAGACCCGATTTGAAATCCGACTTGTTGCTTGAAAAGCTGAAGATTAGGGGTAGATTTTATATAGAAAACATTGTTTTCTGTAAAATGTTGGGAAAGGGGTCAAAACGGCAGTTTTTGTGAAAGTTGTTTTGAATTTAATGAATCTGCTAACTTCTGACATTTTTTACCGAAGCCAGAAAAACAGGTGAAGGGTTACAAAAATAGCTCTAGTTACAGATTGGTAGACCCGATTTGAAATCCGACTTGTTGCTTGAAAAGCTGAAGATTAGGGGTAGATTTTATATAGAAAACATTGTTTTCTGTAAAATGTTTTGAATTTAATGAATCTGCTAACTTCTGACATTTTTTACCGAAGCCAGAAAAACAGGCGAAGGGTTACAAAAATAGCTCTAGTTACAGATTGGTAGACCCGATTTGAAATCCGACTTGTTGCTTGAAAAGCTGAAGATTAGGGGTAGATTTTATATAGAAAACATTGTTTTCTGTAAAATTTTGGGAAAGGGGTCAAAACGGCAGTTTTTGTGAAAGTTGTTTTGAATTTAATGAATCTGCTAACTTCTGACATTTTTTACCGAAGCCAGAAAAACAGGCGAAGGGTTACAAAAATAGCTCTAGTTACAGATTGGTAGACCCGATTTGAAATCCGACTTGTTGCTTGAAAAGCTGAAGATTAGGGGTAGATTTTATATAGAAAACATTGTTTTCTGTAAAATGTTGGGAAAGGGGTCAAAACGGCAGTTTTTGTGAAAGTTGTTTTGAATTTAATGAATCTGCTAACTTCTGACATTTTTTACCGAAGCCAGAAAAACAGGCGAAGGGTTACAAAAATAGCTCTAGTTACAGATTGGTAGACCCGATTTGAAATCCGACTTGTTGCTTGAAAAGCTGAAGATTAGGGGTAGATTTTATATAGAAAACATTGTTTTCTGTAAAATGTTGGGAAAGGGGTCAAAACGGCAGTTTTTGTGAAAGTTGTTTTGAATTTAATGAATCTGCTAACTTCTGACATTTTTTACCGAAGCCAGAAAAACAGGCGAAGGGTTACAAAAATAGCTCTAGTTACAGATTGGTAGACCCGATTTGAAATCCGACTTGTTGCTTGAAAAGCTGAAGATTAGGGGTAGATTTTATATAGAAAACATTGTTTTCTGTAAAATGTTGGGAAAGGGGTCAAAACGGCAGTTTTTGTGAAAGTTGTTTTGAATTTAATGAATCTGCTAACTTCTGACATTTTTTACCGAAGCCAGAAAAACAGGCGAAGGGTTACAAAAATAGCTCTAGTTACAGATTGGTAGACCCGATTTGAAATCCGACTTGTTGCTTGAAAAGCTGAAGATTAGGGGTAGATTTTATATAGAAAACATTGTTTTCTGTAAAATGTTGGGAAAGGGGTCAAAACGGCAGTTTTTGTGAAAGTTGTTTTGAATTTAATGAATCTGCTAACTTCTGACATTTTTTACCGAAGCCAGAAAAACAGGCGAAGGGTTACAAAAATAGCTCTAGTTACAGATTGGTAGACCCGATTTGAAATCCGACTTGTTGCTTGAAAAGCTGAAGATTAGGGGTAGATTTTATATAGAAAACATTGTTTTCTGTAAAATGTTGGGAAAGGGGTCAAAACGGCAGTTTTTGTGAAAGTTGTTTTGAATTTAATGAATCTGCTAACTTCTGACATTTTTTACCGAAGCCAGAAAAACAGGCGAAGGGTTACAAAAATAGCTCTAGTTACAGATTCGTAGACCCGATTTGAAATCCGACTTGTTGCTTGAAAAGCTGAAGATTAGCGGTAGATTTTATATAGAAAACATTGTTTTCTGTAAAATGTTTTGAATTTAATGAATCTGCTAACTTCTGACATTTTTTACCGAAGCCAGAAAAACAGGCGAAGGGTTACAAAAATAGCTCTAGTTACAGATTGGTAGACCCGATTTGAAATCCGACTTGTTGCTTGAAAAGCTGAAGATTAGGGGTAGATTTTATATAGAAAACATTGTTTTCTGTAAAATGTTGGGAAAGGGGTCAAAACGGCAGTTTTTGTGAAAGTTGTTTTGAATTTAATGAATCTGCTAACTTCTGACATTTTTTACCGAAGCCAGAAAAACAGGTGAAGGGTTACAAAAATAGCTCTAGTTACAGATTGGTAGACCCGATTTGAAATCCGACTTGTTGCTTGAAAAGCTGAAGATTAGGGGTAGATTTTATATAGAAAACATTGTTTTCTGTAAAATGTTGGGAAAGGGGTCAAAACGGCAGTTTTTGTGAAAGTTGTTTTGAATTTAATGAATCTGCTAACTTCTGACATTTTTTACCGAAGCCAGAAAAACAGGCGAAGGGTTACAAAAATAGCTCTAGTTACAGATTGGTAGACCCGATTTGAAATCCGACTTGTTGCTTGAAAAGCTGAAGATTAGGGGTAGATTTTATATAGAAAACATTGTTTTCTGTAAAATGTTGGGAAAGGGGTCAAAACGGCAGTTTTTGTGAAAGTTGTTTTGAATTTAATGAATCTGCTAACTTCTGACATTTTTTACCGAAGCCAGAAAAACAGGCGAAGGGTTACAAAAATAGCTCTAGTTACAGATTGGTAGACCCGATTTGAAATCCGACTTGTTGCTTGAAAAGCTGAAGATTAGGGGTAGATTTTATATAGAAAACATTGTTTTCTGTAAAATGTTGGGAAAGGGGTCAAAACGGCAGTTTTTGTGAAAGTTGTTTTGAATTTAATGAATCTGCTAACTTCTGACATTTTTTACCGAAGCCAGAAAAACAGGTGAAGGGTTACAAAAATAGCTCTAGTTACAGATTGGTAGACCCGATTTGAAATCCGACTTGTTGCTTGAAAAACTGAAGATTAGGGGTAGATTTTATATAGAAAACATTGTTTTCTGTAAAATGTTGGGAAAGGATCAAAACGGCAGTTTTTGTGAAAGTTGTTTTGAATTTAATGAATCTGCTAACTTCTGACATTTTTTACCGAAGCCAGAAAAACAGGCGAAGGGTTACAAAAATAGCTCTAGTTACAGATTGGTAGACCCGATTTGAAATCCGACTTGTTGCTTGAAAAGCTGAAGATTAGGGGTAGATTTTATATAGAAAACATTGTTTTCTGTAAAATGTTGGGAAAGGGGTCAAAACGGCAGTTTTTGTGAAAGTTGTTTTGAATTTAATGAATCTGCTAACTTCTGACATTTTTTACCGAAGCCAGAAAAACAGGCGAAGGGTTACAAAAATAGCTCTAGTTACAGATTGGTAGACCCGATTTGAAATCCGACTTGTTGCTTGAAAAGCTGAAGATTAGGGGTAGATTTTATATAGAAAACATTGTTTTCTGTAAAATGTTGGGAAAGGGGTCAAAACGGCAGTTTTTGTGAAAGTTGTTTTGAATTTAATGAATCTGCTAACTTCTGACATTTTTTACCGAAGCCAGAAAAACAGGCGAAGGGTTACAAAAATAGCTCTAGTTACAGATTGGTAGACCCGATTTGAAATCCGACTTGTTGCTTGAAAAGCTGAAGATTAGGGGTAGATTTTATATAGAAAACATTGTTTTCTGTAAAATGTTGGGAAAGGGGTCAAAACGGCAGTTTTTGTGAAAGTTGTTTTGAATTTAATGAATCTGCTAACTTCTGACATTTTTTACCGAAGCCAGAAAAACAGGCGAAGGGTTACAAAAATAGCTCTAGTTACAGATTGGTAGACCCGATTTGAAATCCGACTTGTTGCTTGAAAAGCTGAAGATTGGGGTAGATTTTATATAGAAAACATTGTTTTCTGTAAAATGTTGGGAAAGGGGTCAAAACGGCAGTTTTTGGGAAAGTTGTTTTGAATTTAATGAATCTGCTAACTTCTGACATGTTTTACCGAAGCCAGAAAAACAGGCGAAGGGTTACAAAATTAGCTCTAGTTACAGATTGGTAGACCCGATTTGAAATCCGACTTGTTGCTTGAAAAGCTGAAGATTAGGGGTAGATTTTATATAGAAAACATTGTTTTCTGTAAAATGTTGGGAAAGGGGTCAAAACGGCAGTTTTTGTGAAAGTTGTTTTGAATTTAATGAATCTGCTAACTTCTGACATTTTTTACCGAAGCCAGAAAAACAGGCGAAGGGTTACAAAAATAGCTCTAGTTACAGATTGGTAGACCCGATTTGAAATCCGACTTGTTGCTTGAAAAGCTGAAGATTAGGGGTAGATTTTATATAGAAAACATTGTTTTCTGTAAAATGTTGGGAAAGGGGTCAAAACGGCAGTTTTTGTGAAAGTTGTTTTGAATTTAATGAATCTGCTAACTTCTGACATTTTTTACCGAAGCCAGAAAAACAGGCGAAGGGTTACAAAAATAGCTCTAGTTACAGATTGGTAGACCCGATTTGAAATCCGACTTGTTGCTTGAAAAGCTGAAGATTGGGGTAGATTTTATATAGAAAACATTGTTTTCTGTAAAATGTTGGGAAAGGGGTCAAAACGGCAGTTTTTGGGAAAGTTGTTTTGAATTTAATGAATCTGCTAACTTCTGACATGTTTTACCGAAGCCAGAAAAACAGGCGAAGGGTTACAAAATTAGCTCTAGTTACAGATTGGTAGACCCGATTTGAAATCCGACTTGTTGCTTGAAAAGCTGAAGATTAGGGGTAGATTTTATATAGAAAACATTGTTTTCTGTAAAATGTTGGGAAAGGGGTCAAAACGGCAGTTTTTGTGAAAGTTGTTTTGAATTTAATGAATCTGCTAACTTCTGACATTTTTTACCGAAGCCAGAAAAACAGGCGAAGGGTTACAAAAATAGCTCTAGTTACAGATTGGTAGACCCGATTTGAAATCCGACTTGTTGCTTGAAAAGCTGAAGATTAGGGGTAGATTTTATATAGAAAACATTGTTTTCTGTAAAATGTTGGGAAAGGGGTCAAAACGGCAGTTTTTGTGAAAGTTGTTTTGAATTTAATGAATCTGCTAACTTCTGACATTTTTTACCGAAGCCAGAAAAACAGGCGAAGGGTTACAAAAATAGCTCTAGTTACAGATTGGTAGACCCGATTTGAAATCCGACTTGTTGCTTGAAAAGCTGAAGATTAGGGGTAGATTTTATATAGAAAACATTGTTTTCTGTAAAATGTTGGGAAAGGATCAAAACGGCAGTTTTTGTGAAAGTTGTTTTGAATTTAATGAATCTGCTAACTTCTGACATTTTTTACCGAAGCCAGAAAAACAGGCGAAGGGTTACAAAAATAGCTCTAGTTACAGATTGGTAGACCCGATTTGAAATCCGACTTGTTGCTTGAAAAGCTGAAGATTAGGGGTAGATTTTATATAGAAAACATTGTTTTCTGTAAAATGTTTTGAATTTAATGAATCTGCTAACTTCTGACATTTTTTACCGAAGCCAGAAAAACAGGCGAAGGATTACAAAAATAGCTCTAGTTACAGATTGGTAGACCCGATTTGAAATCCGACTTGTTGCTTGAAAAGCTGAAGATTAGGGGTAGATTTTATATAGAAAACATTGTTTTCTGTAAAATGTTGGGAAAGGGGTCAAAACGGCAGTTTTTGTGAAAGTTGTTTTGAATTTAATGAATGTGCTAACTTCTGACATTTTTTACCGAAGCCAGAAAAACAGGCGAAGGGTTACAAAAATAGCTCTAGTTACAGATTGGTAGACCCGATTTGAAATCCGACTTGTTGCTTGAAAAACTGAAGATTAGGGGTAGATTTTATATAGAAAACATTGTTTTCTGTAAAATGTTGGGAAAGGATCAAAACGGCAGTTTTTGTGAAAGTTGTTTTGAATTTAATGAATCTGCTAACTTCTGACATTTTTTACCGAAGCCAGAAAAACAGGCGAAGGGTTACAAAAATAGCTCTAGTTACAGATTGGTAGACCCGATTTGAAATCCGACTTGTTGCTTGAAAAGCTGAAGATTAGGGGTAGATTTTATATAGAAAACATTGTTTTCTGTAAAATGTTTTGAATTTAATGAATCTGCTAACTTCTGACATTTTTTACCGAAGCCAGAAAAACAGGCGAAGGATTACAAAAATAGCTCTAGTTACAGATTGGTAGACCCGATTTGAAATCCGACTTGTTGCTTGAAAAGCTGAAGATTAGGGGTAGATTTTATATAGAAAACATTGTTTTCTGTAAAATGTTGGGAAAGGGGTCAAAACGGCAGTTTTTGTGAAAGTTGTTTTGAATTTAATGAATCTGCTAACTTCTGACATTTTTTACCGAAGCCAGAAAAACAGGCGAAGGGTTACAAAAATAGCTCTAGTTACAGATTGGTAGACCCGATTTGAAATCCGACTTGTTGCTTGAAAAGCTGAAGATTAGGGGTAGATTTTATATAGAAAACATTGTTTTCTGTAAAATGTTGGGAAAGGATCAAAACGGCAGTTTTTGTGAAAGTTGTTTTGAATTTAATGAATCTGCTAACTTCTGACATTTTTTACCGAAGCCAGAAAAACAGGCGAAGGGTTACAAAAATAGCTCTAGTTACAGATTGGTAGACCCGATTTGAAATCCGACTTGTTGCTTGAAAAGCTGAAGATTAGGGGTAGATTTTATATAGAAAACATTGTTTTCTGTAAAATGTTTTGAATTTAATGAATCTGCTAACTTCTGACATTTTTTACCGAAGCCAGAAAAACAGGCGAAGGATTACAAAAATAGCTCTAGTTACAGATTGGTAGACCCGATTTGAAATCCGACTTGTTGCTTGAAAAGCTGAAGATTGGGGTAGATTTTATATAGAAAACATTGTTTTCTGTAAAATGTTGGGAAAGGGGTCAAAACGGCAGTTTTTGTGAAAGTTGTTTTGAATTTAATGAATCTGCTAACTTCTGACATTTTTTACCGAAGCCAGAAAAACAGGCGAAGGGTTACAAAAATAGCTCTAGTTACAGATTGGTAGACCCGATTTGAAATCCGACTTGTTGCTTGAAAAGCTGAAGATTAGGGGTAGATTTTATATAGAAAACATTGTTTTCTGTAAAATGTTGGGAAAGGGGTCAAAACGGCAGTTTTTGTGAAAGTTGTTTTGAATTTAATGAATCTGCTAACTTCTGACATTTTTTACCGAAGCCAGAAAAACAGGCGAAGGGTTACAAAAATAGCTCTAGTTACAGATTGGTAGACCCGATTTGAAATCCGACTTGTTGCTTGAAAAGCTGAAGATTAGGGGTAGATTTTATATAGAAAACATTGTTTTCTGTAAAATGTTGGGAAAGGGGTCAAAACGGCAGTTTTTGTGAAAGTTGTTTTGAATTTAATGAATCTGCTAACTTCTGACATTTTTTACCGAAGCCAGAAAAACAGGCGAAGGGTTACAAAAATAGCTCTAGTTACAGATTGGTAGACCCGATTTGAAATCCGACTTGTTGCTTGAAAAGCTGAAGATTAGGGGTAGATTTTATATAGAAAACATTGTTTTCTGTAAAATGTTGGGAAAGGGGTCAAAACGGCAGTTTTTGTGAAAGTTGTTTTGAATTTAATGAATCTGCTAACTTCTGACATTTTTTACCGAAGCCAGAAAAACAGGCGAAGGGTTACAAAAATAGCTCTAGTTACAGATTGGTAGACCCGATTTGAAATCCGACTTGTTGCTTGAAAAGCTGAAGATTAGGGGTAGATTTTATATAGAAAACATTGTTTTCTGTAAAATGTTGGGAAAGGGGTCAAAACGGCAGTTTTTGTGAAAGTTGTTTTGAATTTAATGAATCTGCTAACTTCTGACATTTTTTACCGAAGCCAGAAAAACAGGCGAAGGGTTACAAAAATAGCTCTAGTTACAGATTGGTAGACCCGATTTGAAATCCGACTTGTTGCTTGAAAAACTGAAGATTAGGGGTAGATTTTATATAGAAAACATTGTTTTCTGTAAAATGTTGGGAAAGGATCAAAACGGCAGTTTTTGTGAAAGTTGTTTTGAATTTAATGAATCTGCTAACTTCTGACATTTTTTACCGAAGCCAGAAAAACAGGCGAAGGGTTACAAAAATAGCTCTAGTTACAGATTGGTAGACCCGATTTGAAATCCGACTTGTTGCTTGAAAAGCTGAAGATTAGGGGTAGATTTTATATAGAAAACATTGTTTTCTGTAAAATGTTTTGAATTTAATGAATCTGCTAACTTCTGACATTTTTTACCGAAGCCAGAAAAACAGGCGAAGGATTACAAAAATAGCTCTAGTTACAGATTGGTAGACCCGATTTGAAATCCGACTTGTTGCTTGAAAAGCTGAAGATTGGGGTAGATTTTATATAGAAAACATTGTTTTCTGTAAAATGTTGGGAAAGGGGTCAAAACGGCAGTTTTTGGGATAGTTGTTTTGAATTTAATGAATCTGCTAACTTCTGACATGTTTTACCGAAGCCAGAAAAACAGGCGAAGGGTTACAAAATTAGCTCTAGTTACAGATTGGTAGACCCGATTTGAAATCCGACTTGTTGCTTGAAAAGCTGAAGATTAGGGGTAGATTTTATATAGAAAACATTGTTTTCTGTAAAATTTTGGGAAAGGGGTCAAAACGGCAGTTTTTGTGAAAGTTGTTTTGAATTTAATGAATCTGCTAACTTCTGACATTTTTTACCGAAGCCAGAAAAACAGGCGAAGGGTTAAAAAAATAGCTCTAGTTACAGATTGGTAGACCTGATTTGAAATCCGACTTGTTGCTTGAAAAGCTGAAGATTAGGGGTAGATTTTATATAGAAAACATTGTTTTCTGTAAAATGTTGGGAAAGGGGTCAAAACGGCAGTTTTTGTAAAAGTTGTTATGAATTCAATGAATCTGCTAACTTCTGACATTTTTTACCGAAGCCAGAAAAACAGGCGAAGGGTTACAAAAATAGCTCTAGTTACAGATTGGTAGACCCGATTTGAAATCCGACTTGTTGCTTGAAAAGCTGAAGATTGGGGTAGATTTTATATAGAAAACATTGTTTTCTGTAAAATTTTTGAGAAAGGGGTCAAAACGGCAGTTTTTGGGAAAGTTGTTTTGAATTTAATGAATCTGCTAACTTCTGACATGTTTTACCGAAGCCAGAAAAACAGGCGAAGGGTTACAAAATTAGCTCTAGTTACAGATTGGTAGACCCGATTTGAAATCCGACTTGTTGCTTGAAAAGCTGAAGATTAGGGGTAGATTTTATATAGAAAACATTGTTTTCTGTAAAATGTTGGGAAAGGGGTCAAAACGGCAGTTTTTGTGAAAGTTGTTTTGAATTTAATGAATCTGCTAACTTCTGACATTTTTTACCGAAGCCAGAAAAACAGGCGAAGGGTTACAAAAATAGCTCTAGTTACAGATTGGTAGACCCGATTTGAAATCCGACTTGTTGCTTGAAAAACTGAAGATTAGGGGTAGATTTTATGTAGAAAACATTGTTTTCTGTAAAATGTTGGGAAAGGATCAAAACGGCAGTTTTTGTGAAAGTTGTTTTGAATTTAATGAATCTGCTAACTTCTGACATTTTTTACCGAAGCCAGAAAAACAGGCGAAGGGTTACAAAAATAGCTCTAGTTACAGATTGGTAGACCCGATTTGAAATCCGACTTGTTGCTTGAAAAGCTGAAGATTAGGGGTAGATTTTATATAGAAAACATTGTTTTCTGTAAAATGTTGGGAAAGGGGTCAAAACGGCAGTTTTTGTGAAAGTTGTTTTGAATTTAATGAATCTGCTAACTTCTGACATTTTTTACCGAAGCCAGAAAAACAGGTGAAGGGTTACAAAAATAGCTCTAGTTACAGATTGGTAGACCCGATTTGAAATCCGACTTGTTGCTTGAAAAGCTGAAGATTAGGGGTAGATTTTATATAGAAAACATTGTTTTCTGTAAAATGTTGGGAAAGGGGTCAAAACGGCAGTTTTTGTGAAAGTTGTTTTGAATTTAATGAATCTGCTAACTTCTGACATTTTTTACCGAAGCCAGAAAAACAGGCGAAGGGTTACAAAAATAGCTCTAGTTACAGATTGGTAGACCCGATTTGAAATCCGACTTGTTGCTTGAAAAGCTGAAGATTAGGGGTAGATTTTATATAGAAAACATTGTTTTCTGTAAAATGTTGGGAAAGGGGTCAAAACGGCAGTTTTTGTGAAAGTTGTTTTGAATTTAATGAATCTGCTAACTTCTGACATTTTTTACCGAAGCCAGAAAAACAGGTGAAGGGTTACAAAAATAGCTCTAGTTACAGATTGGTAGACCCGATTTGAAATCCGACTTGTTGCTTGAAAAACTGAAGATTAGGGGTAGATTTTATATAGAAAACATTGTTTTCTGTAAAATGTTGGGAAAGGGGTCAAAACGGCAGTTTTTGTGAAAGTTGTTTTGAATTTAATGAATCTGCTAACTTCTGACATTTTTTACCGAAGCCAGAAAAACAGGCGAAGGGTTACAAAAATAGCTCTAGTTACAGATTGGTAGACCCGATTTGAAATCCGACTTGTTGCTTGAAAAGCTGAAGATTAGGGGTAGATTTTATATAGAAAACATTGTTTTCTGTAAAATGTTGGGAAAGGGGTCAAAACGGCAGTTTTTGTGAAAGTTGTTTTGAATTTAATGAATGTGCTAACTTCTGACATTTTTTACCGAAGCCAGAAAAACAGGCGAAGGGTTACAAAAATAGCTCTAGTTACAGATTGGTAGACCCGATTTGAAATCGGACTTGTTGCTTGAAAAGCTGAAGATTAGGGGTAGATTTTATATAGAAAACATTGTTTTCTGTAAAATGTTTTGAATTTAATGAATCTGCTAACTTCTGACATTTTTTACCGAAGCCAGAAAAACAGGCGAAGGATTACAAAAATAGCTCTAGTTACAGATTGGTAGACCCGATTTGAAATCCGACTTGTTGCTTGAAAAGCTGAAGATTAGGGGTAGATTTTGAATAGAAAACATTGTTTTCTGTAAAATGTTGGGAAAGGGGTCAAAACGGCAGTTTTTGTGAAAGTTGTTTTGTATTTAATGAATCTGCTAACTTCTGACATTTTTTACCGAAGCCAGAAAAACAGGCGAAGGGTTACAAAAATAGCTCTAGTTACAGATTGGTAGACCCGATTTGAAATCCGACTTGTTGCTTGAAAAGCTGAAGATTAGGGGTAGATTTTATATAGAAAACATTGTTTTCTGTAAAATGTTGGGAAAGGATCAAAACGGCAGTTTTTGTGAAAGTTGTTTTGAATTTAATGAATCTGCTAACTTCTGACATTTTTTACCGAAGCCAGAAAAACAGGTGAAGGGTTACAAAAATAGCTCTAGTTACAGATTGGTAGACCCGATTTGAAATCCGACTTGTTGCTTGAAAAACTGAAGATTAGGGGTAGATTTTATATAGAAAACATTGTTTTCTGTAAAATGTTGGGAAAGGATCAAAACGGCAGTTTTTGTGAAAGTTGTTTTGAATTTAATGAATCTGCTAACTTCTGACATTTTTTACCGAAGCCAGAAAAACAGGCGAAGGGTTACAAAAATAGCTCTAGTTACAGATTGGTAGACCCGATTTGAAATCCGACTTGTTATTTGAAAAGCAGAAGATTAGGGGTAGATTTTATATAGAAAACATTGTTTTCTGTAAAATGTTGGGAAAGGGGTCAAAACGGCAGTTTTTGTGAAAGTTGTTTTGAATTTAATGAATGTGCTAACTTCTGACATTTTTTACCGAAGCCAGAAAAACAGGCGAAGGGTTACAAAAATAGCTCTAGTTACAGATTGGTAGACCCGATTTGAAATCCGACTTGTTGCTTGAAAAGCTGAAGATTAGGGGTAGATTTTATATAGAAAACATTGTTTTCTGTAAAATGTTTTGAATTTAATGAATCTGCTAACTTCTGACATTTTTTACCGAAGCCAGAAAAACAGGCGAAGGATTACAAAAATAGCTCTAGTTACAGATTGGTAGACCCGATTTGAAATCCGACTTGTTGCTTGAAAAGCTGAAGATTGGGGTAGATTTTATATAGAAAACATTGTTTTCTGTAAAATGTTGGGAAAGGGGTCAAAACGGCAGTTTTTGTGAAAGTTGTTTTGAATTTAATGAATCTGCTAACTTCTGACATTTTTTACCGAAGCCAGAAAAACAGGCGAAGGATTACAAAAATAGCTCTAGTTACAGATTGGTAGACCCGATTTGAAATCCGACTTGTTGCTTGAAAAGCTGAAGATTGGGGTAGATTTTATATAGAAAACATTGTTTTCTGTAAAATGTTGTGAAAGGGGTCAAAACGGCAGTTTTTGGGAAAGTTGTTTTGAATTTAATGAATCTGCTAACTTCTGACATTTTTTACCGAAGCCAGAAAAACAGGCGAAGGGTTACAAAAATAGCTCTAGTTACAGATTGGTAGACCCGATTTGAAATCCGACTTGTTGCTTGAAAAGCTGAAGATTAGGGGTAGATTTTATATAGAAAACATTGTTTTCTGTAAAATGTTGGGAAAGGGGTCAAAACGGCAGTTTTTGTGAAAGTTGTTTTGAATTCAATGAATCTGCTAACTTCTGACATTTTTTACCGAAGCCAGAAAAACAGGCGAAGGGTTACAAAAATAGCTCTAGTTACAGATTGGTAGACCCGATTTGAAATCCGACTTGTTGCTTGAAAATCTGAAGATTAGGGGTAGATTTTATATAGAAAACATTGTTTTCTGTAAAATGTTGGGAAAGGGGTCAAAACGGCAGTTTTTGTGAAAGTTGTTTTGAATTTAATGAATCTGCTAACTTCTGACATTTTTTACCGAAGCCAGAAAAACAGGCGAAGGGTTACAAAAATAGCGCTAGTTACAGATTGGTAGACCCGATTTGAAATCCGACTTGTTGCTTGAAAAGCTGAAGATTAGGGGTAGATTTTATATAGAAAACATTGTTTTCTGTAAAATGTTGGGAAAGGGGTCAAAACGGCAGTTTTTGTGAAAGTTGTTTTGAATTTAATGAATCTGCTAACTTCTGACATTTTTTACCGAAGCCAGAAAAACAGGTGAAGGGTTACAAAAATAGCTCTAGTTACAGATTGGTAGACCCGATTTGAAATCCGACTTGTTGCTTGAAAAACTGAAGATTAGGGGTAGATTTTATATAGAAAACATTGTTTTCTGTAAAATGTTGGGAAAGGATCAAAACGGCAGTTTTTGTGAAAGTTGTTTTGAATTTAATGAATCTGCTAACTTCTGACATTTTTTACCGAAGCCAGAAAAACAGGCGAAGGGTTACAAAAATAGCTCTAGTTACAGATTGGTAGACCCGATTTGAAATCCGACTTGTTGCTTGAAAAGCTGAAGATTAGGGGTAGATTTTATATAGAAAACATTGTTTTCTGTAAAATGTTGGGAAAGGGGTCAAAACGGCAGTTTTTGTGAAAGTTGTTTTGAATTTAATGAATCTGCTAACTTCTGACATTTTTTACCGAAGCCAGAAAAACAGGCGAAGGGTTACAAAAATAGCTCTAGTTACAGATTGGTAGACCCGATTTGAAATCCGACTTGTTATTTGAAAAGCAGAAGATTAGGGGTAGATTTTATATAGAAAACATTGTTTTCTGTAAAATGTTGGGAAAGGGGTCAAAACGGCAGTTTTTGTGAAAGTTGTTTTGAATTTAATGAATGTGCTAACTTCTGACATTTTTTACCGAAGCCAGAAAAACAGGCGAAGGGTTACAAAAATAGCTCTAGTTACAGATTGGTAGACCCGATTTGAAATCCGACTTGTTGCTTGAAAAGCTGAAGATTAGGGGTAGATTTTATATAGAAAACATTGTTTTCTGTAAAATGTTTTGAATTTAATGAATCTGCTAACTTCTGACATTTTTTACCGAAGCCAGAAAAACAGGCGAAGGATTACAAAAATAGCTCTAGTTACAGATTGGTAGACCCGATTTGAAATCCGACTTGTTGCTTGAAAAGCTGAAGATTGGGGTAGATTTTATATAGAAACATTGTTTTCTGTAAAATGTTGGGAAAGGGGTCAAAACGGCAGTTTTTGGGAAAGTTGTTTTGAATTTAATGAATCTGCTAACTTCTGACATTTTTTACCGAAGCCAGAAAAACAGGCGAAGGGTTAAAAAAATAGCTCTAGTTACAGATTGGTAGACCTGATTTGAAATCCGACTTGTTGCTTGAAAAGCTGAAGATTAGGGGTAGATTTTATATAGAAAACATTGTTTTCTGTAAAATGTTGGGAAAGGGGTCAAAACGGCAGTTTTTGTAAAAGTTGTTTTGAATTCAATGAATCTGCTAACTTCTGACATTTTTTACCGAAGCCAGAAAAACAGGCGAAGGGTTACAAAAATAGCTCTAGTTACAGATTGGTAGACCCGATTTGAAATCCGACTTGTTGCTTGAAAATCTGAAGATTAGGGGTAGATTTTATATAGAAAACATTGTTTTCTGTAAAATGTTGGGAAAGGGGTCAAAACGGCAGTTTTTGTGAAAGTTGTTTTGAATTTAATGAATCTGCTAACTTCTGACATTTTTTACCGAAGCCAGAAAAACAGGCGAAGGGTTACAAAAATAGCTCTAGTTACAGATTGGTAGACCCGATTTGAAATCCGACTTGTTGCTTGAAAAGCTGAAGATTGGGGTAGATTTTATATAGAAAACATTGTTTTCTGTAAAATTTTGGGAAAGGGGTCAAAACGGCAGTTTTTGTGAAAGTTGTTTTGAATTTAATGAATCTGCTAACTTCTGACATTTTTTACCGAAGCCAGAAAAACAGGCGAAGGATTACAAAAATAGCTCTAGTTACAGATTGGTAGACCCGATTTGAAATCCGACTTGTTGCTTGAAAAGCTGAAGATTGGGGTAGATTTTATATAGAAAACATTGTTTTCTGTAAAATGTTGGGAAAGGGGTCAAAACGGCAGTTTTTGGGAAAGTTGTTTTGAATTTAATGAATCTGCTAACTTCTGACATTTTTTACCGAAGCCAGAAAAAAAGGCGAAGGGTTAAAAAAATAGCTCTAGTTACAGATTGGTAGACCTGATTTGAAATCCGACTTGTTGCTTGAAAAGCTGAAGATTAGGGATAGATTTTATATAGAAAACATTGTGTTCTGTAAAATGTTGGGAAAGGGGTCAAAACGGCAGTTTTTGTAAAAGTTGTTTTGAATTCAATGAATCTGCTAACTTCTGACATTTTTTACCGAAGCCAGAAAAACAGGCGAAGGGTTACAAAAATAGCTCTAGTTACAGATTGGTAGACCCGATTTGAAATCCGACTTGTTGCTTGAAAATCTGAAGATTAGGGGTAGATTTTATATAGAAAACATTGTTTTCTGTAAAATGTTGGGAAAGGGGTCAAAACGGCAGTTTTTGTGAAAGTTGTTTTGAATTTAATGAATCTGCTAACTTCTGACATTTTTTACCGAAGCCAGAAAAACAGGCGAAGGGTTACAAAAATAGCTCTAGTTACAGATTGGTAGACCCGATTTGAAATCCGACTTGTTGCTTGAAAAGCTGAAGATTAGGGGTAGATTTTATATAGAAAACATTGTTTTCTGTAAAATGTTGGGAAAGGGGTCAAAACGGCAGTTTTTGTGAAAGTTGTTTTGAATTTAATGAATCTGCTAACTTCTGACATTTTTTACCGAAGCCAGAAAAACAGGCGAAGGGTTACAAAAATAGCTCTAGTTACAGATTGGTAGACCCGATTTGAAATCCGACTTGTTGCTTGAAAAGCTGAAGATTAGGGGTAGATTTTATATAGAAAACATTGTTTTCTGTAAAATGTTGGGAAAGGGGTCAAAACGGCAGTTTTTGTGAAAGTTGTTTTGAATTTAATGAATCTGCTAACTTCTGACATTTTTTACCGAAGCCAGAAAAACAGGCGAAGGGTTACAAAAATAGCTCTAGTTACAGATTGGTAGACCCGATTTGAAATCCGACTTGTTGCTTGAAAAGCTGAAGATTAGGGGTAGATTTTATATAGAAAACATTGTTTTCTGTAAAATGTTGGGAAAGGGGTCAAAACGGCAGTTTTTGTGAAAGTTGTTTTGAATTTAATGAATCTGCTAACTTCTGACATTTTTTACCGAAGCCAGAAAAACAGGCGAAGGGTTACAAAAATAGCTCTAGTTACAGATTGGTAGACCCGATTTGAAATCCGACTTGTTGCTTGAAAAGCTGAAGATTAGGGGTAGATTTTATATAGAAAACATTGTTTTCTGTAAAATGTTGGGAAAGGGGTCAAAACGGCAGTTTTTGTGAAAGTTGTTTTGAATTTAATGAATCTGCTAACTTCTGACATTTTTTACCGAAGCCAGAAAAACAGGCGAAGGGTTACAAAAATAGCTCTAGTTACAGATTGGTAGACCCGATTTGAAATCCGACTTGTTGCTTGAAAAGCTGAAGATTAGGGGTAGATTTTATATAGAAAACATTGTTTTCTGTAAAATGTTGGGAAAGGGGTCAAAACGGCAGTTTTTGTGAAAGTTGTTTTGAATTTAATGAATCTGCTAACTTCTGACATTTTTTACCGAAGCCAGAAAAACAGGCGAAGGGTTACAAAAATAGCTCTAGTTACAGATTGGTAGACCCGATTTGAAATCCGACTTGTTGCTTGAAAAGCTGAAGATTAGGGGTAGATTTTATATAGAAAACATTGTTTTCTGTAAAATGTTGGGAAAGGGGTCAAAACGGCAGTTTTTGTGAAAGTTGTTTTGAATTTAATGAATCTGCTAACTTCTGACATTTTTTACCGAAGCCAGAAAAACAGGCGAAGGGTTACAAAAATAGCTCTAGTTACAGATTGGTAGACCCGATTTGAAATCCGACTTGTTGCTTGAAAAGCTGAAGATTGGGGTAGATTTTATATAGAAAACATTGTTTTCTGTAAAATGTTGGGAAAGGGGTCAAAACGGCAGTTTTTGTGAAAGTTGTTTTGAATTTAATGAATCTGCTAACTTCTGACATTTTTTACCGAAGCCAGAAAAACAGGCGAAGGGTTACAAAAATAGCTCTAGTTACAGATTGGTAGACCCGATTTGAAATCCGACTTGTTGCTTGAAAAGCTGAAGATTAGGGGTAGATTTTATATAGAAAACATTGTTTTCTGTAAAATGTTGGGAAAGGGGTCAAAACGGCAGTTTTTGTGAAAGTTGTTTTGAATTTAATGAATCTGCTAACTTCTGACATTTTTTACCGAAGCCAGAAAAACAGGCGAAGGGTTACAAAAATAGCTCTAGTTACAGATTGGTAGACCCGATTTGAAATCCGACTTGTTGCTTGAAAATCTGAAGATTAGGGGTAGATTTTATATAGAAAACATTGTTTTCTGTAAAATGTTGGGAAAGGGGTCAAAACGGCAGTTTTTGTGAAAGTTGTTTTGAATTTAATGAATCTGCTAACTTCTGACATTTTTTACCGAAGCCAGAAAAACAGGCGAAGGGTTACAAAAATAGCTCTAGTTACAGATTGGTAGACCCGATTTGAAATCCGACTTGTTGCTTGAAAAGCTGAAGATTAGGGGTAGATTTTATATAGAAAACATTGTTTTCTGTAAAATGTTGGGAAAGGGGTCAAAACGGCAGTTTTTGTGAAAGTTGTTTTGAATTTAATGAATCTGCTAACTTCTGACATTTTTTACCGAAGCCAGAAAAACAGGCGAAGGGTTACAAAAATAGCTCTAGTTACAGATTGGTAGACCCGATTTGAAATCCGACTTGTTGCTTGAAAAGCTGAAGATTGGGGTAGATTTTATATAGAAAACATTGTTTTCTGTAAAATTTTGGGAAAGGGGTCAAAACGGCAGTTTTTGTGAAAGTTGTTTTGAATTTAATGAATCTGCTAACTTCTGACATTTTTTACCGAAGCCAGAAAAACAGGCGAAGGGTTACAAAAATAGCTCTAGTTACAGATTGGTAGACCCGATTTGAAATCCGACTTGTTGCTTGAAAAGCTGAAGATTAGGGGTAGATTTTATATAGAAAACATTGTTTTCTGTAAAATGTTGGGAAAGGGGTCAAAACGGCAGTTTTTGTGAAAGTTGTTTTGAATTTAATGAATCTGCTAACTTCTGACATTTTTTACCGAAGCCAGAAAAACAGGCGAAGGGTTACAAAAATAGCTCTAGTTACAGATTGGTAGACCCGATTTGAAATCCGACTTGTTGCTTGAAAAGCTGAAGATTAGGGGTAGATTTTATATAGAAAACATTGTTTTCTGTAAAATTTTGGGAAAGGGGTCAAAACGGCAGTTTTTGTGAAAGTTGTTTTGAATTTAATGAATCTGCTAACTTCTGACATTTTTTACCGAAGCCAGAAAAACAGGCGAAGGATTACAAAAATAGCTCTAGTTACAGATTGGTAGACCCGATTTGAAATCCGACTTGTTGCTTGAAAAGCTGAAGATTGGGGTAGATTTTATATAGAAAACATTGTTTTCTGTAAAATGTTGGGAAAGGGGTCAAAACGGCAGTTTTTGGGAAAGTTGTTTTGAATTTAATGAATCTGCTAACTTCTGACATTTTTTACCGAAGCCAGAAAAACAGGCGAAGGGTTAAAAAAATAGCTCTAGTTACAGATTGGTAGACCTGATTTGAAATCCGACTTGTTGCTTGAAAAGCTGAAGATTAGGGGTAGATTTTATATAGAAAACATTGTTTTCTGTAAAATGTTGGGAAAGGGGTCAAAACGGCAGTTTTTGTAAAAGTTGTTTTGAATTCAATGAATCTGCTAACTTCTGACATTTTTTACCGAAGCCAGAAAAACAGGCGAAGGGTTACAAAAATAGCTCTAGTTACAGATTGGTAGACCCGATTTGAAATCCGACTTGTTGCTTGAAAAGCTGAAGATTAGGGGTAGATTTTATATAGAAAACATTGTTTTCTGTAAAATGTTGGGAAAGGGGTCAAAACGGCAGTTTTTGTGAAAGTTGTTTTGAATTTAATGAATCTGCTAACTTCTGACATTTTTTACCGAAGCCAGAAAAACAGGCGAAGGGTTACAAAAATAGCTCTAGTTACAGATTGGTAGACCCGATTTGAAATCCGACTTGTTGCTTGAAAAGCTGAAGATTGGGGTAGATTTTATATAGAAAACATTGTTTTCTGTAAAATTTTGGGAAAGGGGTCAAAACGGCAGTTTTTGGGAAAGTTGTTTTGAATTTAATGAATCTGCTAACTTCTGACATGTTTTACCGAAGCCAGAAAAACAGGCGAAGGGTTACAAAATTAGCTCTAGTTACAGATTGGTAGACCCGATTTGAAATCCGACTTGTTGCTTGAAAAGCTGAAGATTAGGGGTAGATTTTATATAGAAAACATTGTTTTCTGTAAAATGTTGGGAAAGGGGTCAAAACGGCAGTTTTTGTGAAAGTTGTTTTGAATTTAATGAATCTGCTAACTTCTGACATTTTTTACCGAAGCCAGAAAAACAGGCGAAGGGTTACAAAAATAGCTCTAGTTACAGATTGGTAGACCCGATTTGAAATCCGACTTGTTGCTTGAAAAGCTGAAGATTAGGGGTAGATTTTATATAGAAAACATTGTTTTCTGTAAAATGTTGGGAAAGGGGTCAAAACGGCAGTTTTTGTGAAAGTTGTTTTGAATTTAATGAATCTGCTAACTTCTGACATTTTTTACCGAAGCCAGAAAAACAGGCGAAGGGTTACAAAAATAGCTCTAGTTACAGATTGGTAGACCCGATTTGAAATCCGACTTGTTGCTTGAAAAGCTGAAGATTGGGGTAGATTTTATATAGAAAACATTGTTTTCTGTAAAATTTTGGGAAAGGGGTCAAAACGGCAGTTTTTGGGAAAGTTGTTTTGAATTTAATGAATCTGCTAACTTCTGACATTTTTTACCGAAGCCAGAAAAACAGGCGAAGGGTTACAAAAATAGCTCTAGTTACAGATTGGTAGACCCGATTTGAAATCCGACTTGTTGCTTGAAAAGCTGAAGATTAGGGGTAGATTTTATATAGAAAACATTGTTTTCTGTAAAATTTTGGGAAAGGGTCAAAACGGCAGTTTTTGTGAAAGTTGTTTTGAATTTAATGAATCTGCTAACTTCTGACATTTTTTACCGAAGCCAGAAAAACAGGCGAAGGGTTACAAAAATAGCTCTAGTTACAGATTGGTAGACCCGATTTGAAATCCGACTTGTTGCTTGAAAAGCTGAAGATTAGGGGTAGATTTTATATAGAAAACATTGTTTTCTGTAAAATGTTGGGAAAGGGGTCAAAACGGCAGTTTTTGTGAAAGTTGTTTTGAATTTAATGAATGTGCTAACTTCTGACATTTTTTACCGAAGCCAGAAAAACAGGCGAAGGGTTACAAAAATAGCTCTAGTTACAGATTGGTAGACCCGATTTGAAATCCGACTTGTTGCTTGAAAAGCTGAAGATTAGGGGTAGATTTTATATAGAAAACATTGTTTTCTGTAAAATGTTTTGAATTTAATGAATCTGCTAACTTCTGACATTTTTTACCGAAGCCAGAAAAACAGGCGAAGGATTACAAAAATAGCTCTAGTTACAGATTGGTAGACCCGATTTGAAATCCGACTTGTTGCTTGAAAAGCTGAAGATTGGGGTAGATTTTATATAGAAAACATTGTTTTCTGTAAAATGTTGGGAAACGGGTCAAAACGGCAGTTTTTGGGAAAGTTGTTTTGAATTTAATGAATCTGCTAACTTCTGACATTTTTTACCGAAGCCAGAAAAACAGGCGAAGGGTTACAAAAATAGCTCTAGTTACAGATTGGTAGACCCGATTTGAAATCCGACTTGTTGCTTGAAAAGCTGAAGATTAGGGGTAGATTTTATATAGAAAACATTGTTTTCTGTAAAATGTTGGGAAAGGGGTCAAAACGGCAGTTTTGGTGAAAGTTGTTTTGAATTTAATGAATCTGCTAACTTCTGACATTTTTTACCGAAGCCAGAAAAACAGGCGAAGGGTTACAAAAATAGCTCTAGTTACAGATTGGTAGACCCGATTTGAAATCCGACTTGTTGCTTGAAAAGCTGAAGATTAGGGGTAGATTTTATATAGAAAACATTGTTTTCTGTAAAATGTTGGGAAAGGGGTCAAAACGGCAGTTTTTGTGAAAGTTGTTTTGAATTTAATGAATCTGCTAACTTCTGACATTTTTTACCGAAGCCAGAAAAACAGGCGAAGGGTTACAAAAATAGCTCTAGTTACAGATTGGTAGACCCGATTTGAAATCCGACTTGTTGCTTGAAAAGCTGAAGATTAGGGGTAGATTTTATATAGAAAACATTGTTTTCTGTAAAATGTTGGGAAAGGGGTCAAAACGGCAGTTTTTGTGAAAGTTGTTTTGAATTTAATGAATCTGCTAACTTCTGACATTTTTTACCGAAGCCAGAAAAACAGGCGAAGGGTTACAAAAATAGCTCTAGTTACAGATTGGTAGACCCGATTTGAAATCCGACTTGTTGCTTGAAAAGCTGAAGATTAGGGGTAGATTTTATATAGAAAACATTGTTTTCTGTAAAATGTTGGGAAAGGGGTCAAAACGGCAGTTTTTGTGAAAGTTGTTTTGAATTTAATGAATGTGCTAACTTCTGACATTTTTTACCGAAGCCAGAAAAACAGGCGAAGGGTTACAAAAATAGCTCTAGTTACAGATTGGTAGACCCGATTTGAAATCCGACTTGTTGCTTGAAAAGCTGAAGATTAGGGGTAGATTTTATATAGAAAACATTGTTTTCTGTAAAATGTTTTGAATTTAATGAATCTGCTAACTTCTGACATTTTTTACCGAAGCCAGAAAAACAGGCGAAGGATTACAAAAATAGCTCTAGTTACAGATTGGTAGACCCGATTTGAAATCCGACTTGTTGCTTGAAAAGCTGAAGATTGGGGTAGATTTTATATAGAAAACATTGTTTTCTGTAAAATGTTGGGAAAGGGGTCAAAACGGCAGTTTTTGGGAAAGTTGTTTTGAATTTAATGAATCTGCTAACTTCTGACATTTTTTACCGAAGCCAGAAAAACAGGCGAAGGGTTAAAAAAATAGCTCTAGTTACAGATTGGTAGACCTGATTTGAAATCCGACTTGTTGCTTGAAAAGCTGAAGATTAGGGGTAGATTTTATATAGAAAACATTGTTTTCTGTAAAATGTTGGGAAAGGGGTCAAAACGGCAGTTTTTGTAAAAGTTGTTTTGAATTCAATGAATCTGCTAACTTCTGACATTTTTTACCGAAGCCAGAAAAACAGGCGAAGGGTTACAAAAATAGCTCTAGTTACAGATTGGTAGACCCGATTTGAAATCCGACTTGTTGCTTGAAAATCTGAAGATTAGGGGTAGATTTTATATAGAAAACATTGTTTTCTGTAAAATGTTGGGAAAGGGGTCAAAACGGCAGTTTTTGTGAAAGTTGTTTTGAATTTAATGAATCTGCTAACTTCTGACATTTTTTACCGAAGCCAGAAAAACAGGCGAAGGGTTACAAAAATAGCTCTAGTTACAGATTGGTAGACCCGATTTGAAATCCGACTTGTTGCTTGAAAAGCTGAAGATTAGGGGTAGATTTTATATAGAAAACATTGTTTTCTGTAAAATGTTGGGAAAGGGGTCAAAACGGCAGTTTTTGTGAAAGTTGTTTTGAATTTAATGAATCTGCTAACTTCTGACATTTTTTACCGAAGCCAGAAAAACAGGCGAAGGGTTACAAAAATAGCTCTAGTTACAGATTGGTAGACCCGATTTGAAATCCGACTTGTTGCTTGAAAAACTGAAGATTAGGGGTAGATTTTATATAGAAAACATTGTTTTCTGTAAAATGTTGGGAAAGGGATCAAAACGGCAGTTTTTGTGAAAGTTGTTTTGAATTTAATGAATCTGCTAACTTCTGACATTTTTTACCGAAGCCAGAAAAACAGGCGAAGGGTTACAAAAATAGCTCTAGTTACAGATTGGTAGACCCGATTTGAAATCCGACTTGTTGCTTGAAAAGCTGAAGATTAGGGGTAGATTTTATATAGAAAACATTGTTTTCTGTAAAATGTTGGGAAAGGGGTCAAAACGGCAGTTTTTGTGAAAGTTGTTTTGAATTTAATGAATCTGCTAACTTCTGACATTTTTTACCGAAGCCAGAAAAACAGGCGAAGGGTTACAAAAATAGCTCTAGTTACAGATTGGTAGACCCGATTTGAAATCCGACTTGTTGCTTGAAAAGCTGAAGATTAGGGGTAGATTTTATATAGAAAACATTGTTTTCTGTAAAATGTTGGGAAAGGGGTCAAAACGGCAGTTTTTGTGAAAGTTGTTTTGAATTTAATGAATGTGCTAACTTCTGACATTTTTTACCGAAGCCAGAAAAACAGGCGAAGGGTTACAAAAATAGCTCTAGTTACAGATTGGTAGACCCGATTTGAAATCCGACTTGTTGCTTGAAAAGCTGAAGATTAGGGGTAGATTTTATATAGAAAACATTGTTTTCTGTAAAATGTTTTGAATTTAATGAATCTGCTAACTTCTGACATTTTTTACCGAAGCCAGAAAAACAGGCGAAGGATTACAAAAATAGCTCTAGTTACAGATTGGTAGACCCGATTTGAAATCCGACTTGTTGCTTGAAAAGCTGAAGATTAGGGGTAGATTTTATATAGAAAACATTGTTTTCTGTAAAATGTTGGGAAAGGGGTCAAAACGGCAGTTTTTGTGAAAGTTGTTTTGAATTTAATGAATCTGCTAACTTCTGACATTTTTTACCGAAGCCAGAAAAACAGGCGAAGGGTTACAAAAATAGCTCTAGTTACAGATTGGTAGACCCGATTTGAAATCCGACTTGTTGCTTGAAAAGCTGAAGATTAGGGGTAGATTTTATATAGAAAACATTGTTTTCTGTAAAATGTTGGGAAAGGGGTCAAAACGGCAGTTTTTGTGAAAGTTGTTTTGAATTTAATGAATCTGCTAACTTCTGACATTTTTTACCGAAGCCAGAAAAACAGGCGAAGGGTTACAAAAATAGCTCTAGTTACAGATTGGTAGACCCGATTTGAAATCCGACTTGTTGCTTGAAAAGCTGAAGATTAGGGGTAGATTTTATATAGAAAACATTGTTTTCTGTAAAATGTTGGGAAAGGGGTCAAAACGGCAGTTTTTGTGAAAGTTGTTTTGAATTTAATGAATCTGCTAACTTCTGACATTTTTTACCGAAGCCAGAAAAACAGGCGAAGGGTTACAAAAATAGCTCTAGTTACAGATTGGTAGACCCGATTTGAAATCCGACTTGTTGCTTGAAAAGCTGAAGATTAGGGGTAGATTTTATATAGAAAACATTGTTTTCTGTAAAATGTTGGGAAAGGGGTCAAAACGGCAGTTTTTGTGAAAGTTGTTTTGAATTTAATGAATCTGCTAACTTCTGACATTTTTTACCGAAGCCAGAAAAACAGGCGAAGGGTTACAAAAATAGCTCTAGTTACAGATTGGTAGACCCGATTTGAAATCCGACTTGTTGCTTGAAAAGCTGAAGATTAGGGGTAGATTTTATATAGAAAACATTGTTTTCTGTAAAATGTTGGGAAAGGGGTCAAAACGGCAGTTTTTGTGAAAGTTGTTTTGAATTTAATGAATCTGCTAACTTCTGACATTTTTTACCGAAGCCAGAAAAACAGGCGAAGGGTTACAAAAATAGCTCTAGTTACAGATTGGTAGACCCGATTTGAAATCCGACTTGTTGCTTGAAAAGCTGAAGATTGGGGTAGATTTTATATAGAAAACATTGTTTTCTGTAAAATTTTGGGAAAGGGGTCAAAACGGCAGTTTTTGGGAAAGTTGTTTTGAATTTAATGAATCTGCTAACTTCTGACATGTTTTACCGAAGCCAGAAAAACAGGCGAAGGGTTACAAAATTAGCTCTAGTTACAGATTGGTAGACCCGATTTGAAATCCGACTTGTTGCTTGAAAAGCTGAAGATTAGGGGTAGATTTTATATAGAAAACATTGTTTTCTGTAAAATTTTGGGAAAGGGGTCAAAACGGCAGTTTTTGTGAAAGTTGTTTTGAATTTAATGAATCTGCTAACTTCTGACATTTTTTACCGAAGCCAGAAAAACAGGCGAAGGGTTACAAAAATAGCTCTAGTTACAGATTGGTAGACCCGATTTGAAATCCGACTTGTTGCTTGAAAAGCTGAAGATTGGGGTAGATTTTATATAGAAAACATTGTTTTCTGTAAAATGTTGGGAAAGGGGTCAAAACGGCAGTTTTTGGGAAAGTTGTTTTGAATTTAATGAATCTGCTAACTTCTGACATTTTTTACCGAAGCCAGAAAAACAGGCGAAGGGTTAAAAAAATAGCTCTAGTTACAGATTGGTAGACCTGATTTGAAATCCGACTTGTTGCTTGAAAAGCTGAAGATTAGGGGTAGATTTTATATAGAAAACATTGTTTTCTGTAAAATGTTGGGAAAGGGGTCAAAACGGCAGTTTTTGTAAAAGTTGTTTTGAATTCAATGAATCTGCTAACTTCTGACATTTTTTACCGAAGCCAGAAAAACAGGCGAAGGGTTACAAAAATAGCTCTAGTTACAGATTGGTA
This sequence comes from Salvelinus fontinalis, assembly GCF_029448725.1. Classification (NCBI taxonomy): domain Eukaryota; kingdom Metazoa; phylum Chordata; class Actinopteri; order Salmoniformes; family Salmonidae; genus Salvelinus; species Salvelinus fontinalis. The sequence continues at coordinate 37,367 of NW_026601091.1, forward strand.
GACCCGATTTGAAATCCGACTTGTTGCTTGAAAAGCTGAAGATTAGGGGTAGATTTTATATAGAAAACATTGTTTTCTGTAAAATGTTGGGAAAGGGGTCAAAACGGCAGTTTTTGTGAAAGTTGTTTTGAATTTAATGAATCTGCTAACTTCTGACATTTTTTACCGAAGCCAGAAAAACAGGCGAAGGGTTACAAAAATAGCTCTAGTTACAGATTGGTAGACCCGATTTGAAATCCGACTTGTTGCTTGAAAAGCTGAAGATTGGGGTAGATTTTATATAGAAAACATTGTTTTCTGTAAAATTTTGGGAAAGGGGTCAAAACGGCAGTTTTTGGGAAAGTTGTTTTGAATTTAATGAATCTGCTAACTTCTGACATTTTTTACCGAAGCCAGAAAAACAGGCGAAGGGTTACAAAAATAGCTCTAGTTACAGATTGGTAGACCCGATTTGAAATCCGACTTGTTGCTTGAAAAGCTGAAGATTAGGGGTAGATTTTATATAGAAAACATTGTTTTCTGTAAAATGTTGGGAAAGGGGTCAAAACGGCAGTTTTTGTGAAAGTTGTTTTGAATTTAATGAATCTGCTAACTTCTGACATTTTTTACCGAAGCCAGAAAAACAGGCGAAGGGTTACAAAAATAGCTCTAGTTACAGATTGGTAGACCCGATTTGAAATCCGACTTGTTGCTTGAAAAGCTGAAGATTAGGGGTAGATTTTATATAGAAAACATTGTTTTCTGTAAAATGTTGGGAAAGGGATCAAAACGGCAGTTTTTGTGAAAGTTGTTTTGAATTTAATGAATCTGCTAACTTCTGACATTTTTTACCGAAGCCAGAAAAACAGGCGAAGGGTTACAAAAATAGCTCTAGTTACAGATTGGTAGACCCGATTTGAAATCCGACTTGTTGCTTGAAAAGCTGAAGATTAGGGGTAGATTTTATATAGAAAACATTGTTTTCTGTAAAATGTTGGGAAAGGGGTCAAAACGGCAGTTTTTGTGAAAGTTGTTTTGAATTTAATGAATCTGCTAACTTCTGACATTTTTTACCGAAGCCAGAAAAACAGGCGAAGGGTTACAAAAATAGCTCTAGTTACAGATTGGTAGACCCGATTTGAAATCCGACTTGTTGTTTGAAAAGCAGAAGATTAGGGGTAGATTTTATATAGAAAACATTGTTTTCTGTAAAATGTTGGGAAAGGGGTCAAAACGGCAGTTTTTGTGAAAGTTGTTTTGAATTTAATGAATGTGCTAACTTCTGACATTTTTTACCGAAGCCAGAAAAACAGGCGAAGGGTTACAAAAATAGCTCTAGTTACAGATTGGTAGACCCGATTTGAAATCCGACTTGTTGCTTGAAAAGCTGAAGATTAGGGGTAGATTTTATATAGAAAACATTGTTTTCTGTAAAATGTTTTGAATTTAATGAATCTGCTAACTTCTGACATTTTTTACCGAAGCCAGAAAAACAGGCGAAGGATTACAAAAATAGCTCTAGTTACAGATTGGTAGACCCGATTTGAAATCCGACTTGTTGCTTGAAAAGCTGAAGATTGGGGTAGATTTTATATAGAAAACATTGTTTTCTGTAAAATGTTGGGAAAGGGGTCAAAACGGCAGTTTTTGGGAAAGTTGTTTTGAATTTAATGAATCTGCTAACTTCTGACATTTTTTACCGAAGCCAGAAAAACAGGCGAAGGGTTAAAAAAATAGCTCTAGTTACAGATTGGTAGACCTGATTTGAAATCCGACTTGTTGCTTGAAAAGCTGAAGATTAGGGGTAGATTTTATATAGAAAACATTGTTTTCTGTAAAATGTTGGGAAAGGGGTCAAAACGGCAGTTTTTGTAAAAGTTGTTTTGAATTCAATGAATCTGCTAACTTCTGACATTTTTTACCGAAGCCAGAAAAACAGGCGAAGGGTTACAAAAATAGCTCTAGTTACAGATTGGTAGACCCGATTTGAAATCCGACTTGTTGCTTGAAAAGCTGAAGATTAGGGGTAGATTTTATATAGAAAACATTGTTTTCTGTAAAATGTTGGGAAAGGGGTCAAAACGGCAGTTTTTGTGAAAGTTGTTTTGAATTTAATGAATCTGCTAACTTCTGACATTTTTTACCGAAGCCAGAAAAACAGGCGAAGGGTTACAAAAATAGCTCTAGTTACAGATTGGTAGACCCGATTTGAAATCCGACTTGTTGCTTGAAAAGCTGAAGATTGGGGTAGATTTTATATAGAAAACATTGTTTTCTGTAAAATGTTGGGAAAGGGGTCAAAACGGCAGTTTTTGGGAAAGTTGTTTTGAATTTAATGAATCTGCTAACTTCTGACATTTTTTACCGAAGCCAGAAAAACAGGCGAAGGGTTAAAAAAATAGCTCTAGTTACAGATTGGTAGACCCGATTTGAAATCCGACTTGTTGCTTGAAAAGCTGAAGATTAGGGGTAGATTTTATATAGAAAACATTGTTTTCTGTAAAATGTTGGGAAAGGGGTCAAAACGGCAGTTTTTGTAAAAGTTGTTTTGAATTCAATGAATCTGCTAACTTCTGACATTTTTTACCGAAGCCAGAAAAACAGGCGAAGGGTTACAAAAATAGCTCTAGTTACAGATTGGTAGACCCGATTTGAAATCCGACTTGTTGCTTGAAAAGCTGAAGATTAGGGGTAGATTTTATATAGAAAACATTGTTTTCTGTAAAATGTTGGGAAAGGGGTCAAAACGGCAGTTTTTGTGAAAGTTGTTTTGAATTTAATGAATCTGCTAACTTCTGACATTTTTTACCGAAGCCAGAAAAACAGGCGAAGGGTTACAAAAATAGCTCTAGTTACAGATTGGTAGACCCGATTTGAAATCCGACTTGTTGCTTGAAAAGCTGAAGATTGGGGTAGATTTTATATAGAAAACATTGTTTTCTGTAAAATTTTGGGAAAGGGGTCAAAACGGCAGTTTTTGGGAAAGTTGTTTTGAATTTAATGAATCTGCTAACTTCTGACATGTTTTACCGAAGCCAGAAAAACAGGCGAAGGGTTACAAAATTAGCTCTAGTTACAGATTGGTAGACCCGATTTGAAATCCGACTTGTTGCTTGAAAAGCTGAAGATTAGGGGTAGATTTTATATAGAAAACATTGTTTTCTGTAAAATTTTGGGAAAGGGGTCAAAACGGCAGTTTTTGTGAAAGTTGTTTTGAATTTAATGAATCTGCTAACTTCTGACATTTTTTACCGAAGCCAGAAAAACAGGCGAAGGGTTACAAAAATAGCTCTAGTTACAGATTGGTAGACCCGATTTGAAATCCGACTTGTTGCTTGAAAAGCTGAAGATTGGGGTAGATTTTATATAGAAAACATTGTTTTCTGTAAAATTTTGGGAAAGGGGTCAAAACGGCAGTTTTTGGGAAAGTTGTTTTGAATTTAATGAATCTGCTAACTTCTGACATGTTTTACCGAAGCCAGAAAAACAGGCGAAGGGTTACAAAATTAGCTCTAGTTACAGATTGGTAGACCCGATTTGAAATCCGACTTGTTGCTTGAAAAGCTGAAGATTAGGGGTAGATTTTATATAGAAAACATTGTTTTCTGTAAAATGTTGGGAAAGGGGTCAAAACGGCAGTTTTTGTGAAAGTTGTTTTGAATTTAATGAATCTGCTAACTTCTGACATTTTTTACCGAAGCCAGAAAAACAGGCGAAGGGTTACAAAAATAGCTCTAGTTACAGATTGGTAGACCCGATTTGAAATCCGACTTGTTGCTTGAAAAGCTGAAGATTAGGGGTAGATTTTATATAGAAAACATTGTTTTCTGTAAAATTTTGGGAAAGGGGTCAAAACGGCAGTTTTTGGGAAAGTTGTTTTGAATTTAATGAATCTGCTAACTTCTGACATTTTTTACCGAAGCCAGAAAAACAGGCGAAGGGTTACAAAAATAGCTCTAGTTACAGATTGGTAGACCCGATTTGAAATCCGACTTGTTGCTTGAAAAGCTGAAGATTGGGGTAGATTTTATATAGAAAACATTGTTTTCTGTAAAATTTTGGGAAAGGGGTCAAAACGGCAGTTTTTGGGAAAGTTGTTTTGAATTTAATGAATCTGCTAACTTCTGACATGTTTTACCGAAGCCAGAAAAACAGGCGAAGGGTTACAAAAATAGCTCTAGTTACAGATTGGTAGACCCGATTTGAAATCCGACTTGTTGCTTGAAAAGCTGAAGATTAGGGGTAGATTTTATATAGAAAACATTGTTTCTGTAAAATGTTGGGAAAGGGGTCAAAACGGCAGTTTTTGTGAAAGTTGTTTTGAATTTAATGAATCTGCTAACTTCTGACATTTTTTACCGAAGCCAGAAAAACAGGCGAAGGGTTACAAAAATAGCTCTAGTTACAGATTGGTAGACCCGATTTGAAATCCGACTTGTTGCTTGAAAAGCTGAAGATTAGGGGTAGATTTTATATAGAAAACATTGTTTTCTGTAAAATGTTGGGAAAGGGGTCAAAACGGCAGTTTTTGTGAAAGTTGTTTTGAATTTAATGAATCTGCTAACTTCTGACATTTTTTACCGAAGCCAGAAAAACAGGCGAAGGGTTACAAAAATAGCTCTAGTTACAGATTGGTAGACCCGATTTGAAATCCGACTTGTTGCTTGAAAAGCTGAAGATTAGGGGTAGATTTTATATAGAAAACATTGTTTTCTGTAAAATGTTGGGAAAGGGGTCAAAACGGCAGTTTTTGTGAAAGTTGTTTTGAATTTAATGAATCTGCTAACTTCTGACATTTTTTACCGAAGCCAGAAAAACAGGCGAAGGGTTACAAAAATAGCTCTAGTTACAGATTGGTAGACCCGATTTGAAATCCGACTTGTTGCTTGAAAAGCTGAAGATTAGGGGTAGATTTTATATAGAAAACATTGTTTTCTGTAAAATGTTTTGAATTTAATGAATCTGCTAACTTCTGACATTTTTTACCGAAGCCAGAAAAACAGGCGAAGGGTTAAAAAAATAGCTCTAGTTACAGATTGGTAGACCTGATTTGAAATCCGACTTGTTGCTTGAAAAGCTGAAGATTAGGGGTAGATTTTATATAGAAAACATTGTTTTCTGTAAAATGTTGGGAAAGGGGTCAAAACGGCAGTTTTTGTAAAAGTTGTTTTGAATTCAATGAATCTGCTAACTTCTGACATTTTTTACCGAAGCCAGAAAAACAGGCGAAGGGTTACAAAAATAGCTCTAGTTACAGATTGGTAGACCCGATTTGAAATCCGACTTGTTGCTTGAAAATCTGAAGATTAGGGGTAGATTTTATATAGAAAACATTGTTTTCTGTAAAATGTTGGGAAAGGGGTCAAAACGGCAGTTTTTGGGAAAGTTGTTTTGAATTTAATGAATCTGCTAACTTCTGACATTTTTTACCGAAGCCAGAAAAACAGGCGAAGGGTTACAAAAATAGCTCTAGTTACAGATTGGTAGACCCGATTTGAAATCCGACTTGTTGCTTGAAAAGCTGAAGATTAGGGGTAGATTTTATATAGAAAACATTGTTTTCTGTAAAATGTTGGGAAAGGGGTCAAAACGGCAGTTTTTGTGAAAGTTGTTTTGAATTTAATGAATCTGCTAACTTCTGACATTTTTTACCGAAGCCAGAAAAACAGGCGAAGGGTTACAAAATTAGCTCTAGTTACAGATTGGTAGACCCGATTTGAAATCCGACTTGTTGCTTGAAAAGCTGAAGATTAGGGGTAGATTTTATATAGAAAACATTGTTTTCTGTAAAATGTTGGGAAAGGGGTCAAAACGGCAGTTTTTGGGAAAGTTGTTTTGAATTTAATGAATCTGCTAACTTCTGACATTTTTTACCGAAGCCAGAAAAACAGGCGAAGGGTTAAAAAAATAGCTCTAGTTACAGATTGGTAGACCTGATTTGAAATCCGACTTGTTGCTTGAAAAGCTGAAGATTAGGGGTAGATTTTATATAGAAAACATTGTTTTCTGTAAAATGTTGGGAAAGGGGTCAAAACGGCAGTTTTTGTAAAAGTTGTTTTGAATTCAATGAATCTGCTAACTTCTGACATTTTTTACCGAAGCCAGAAAAACAGGCGAAGGGTTACAAAAATAGCTCTAGTTACAGATTGGTAGACCCGATTTGAAATCCGACTTGTTGCTTGAAAAGCTGAAGATTAGGGGTAGATTTTATATAGAAAACATTGTTTTCTGTAAAATGTTGGGAAAGGGGTCAAAACGGCAGTTTTTGTGAAAGTTGTTTTGAATTTAATGAATCTGCTAACTTCTGACATTTTTTACCGAAGCCAGAAAAACAGGCGAAGGGTTACAAAAATAGCTCTAGTTACAGATTGGTAGACCCGATTTGAAATCCGACTTGTTGCTTGAAAAGCTGAAGATTGGGGTAGATTTTATATAGAAAACATTGTTTTCTGTAAAATTTTGGGAAAGGGGTCAAAACGGCAGTTTTTGGGAAAGTTGTTTTGAATTTAATGAATCTGCTAACTTCTGACATGTTTTACCGAAGCCAGAAAAACAGGCGAAGGGTTACAAAATTAGCTCTAGTTACAGATTGGTAGACCCGATTTGAAATCCGACTTGTTGCTTGAAAAGCTGAAGATTAGGGGTAGATTTTATATAGAAAACATTGTTTTCTGTAAAATTTTGGGAAAGGGGTCAAAACGGCAGTTTTTGTGAAAGTTGTTTTGAATTTAATGAATCTGCTAACTTCTGACATTTTTTACCGAAGCCAGAAAAACAGGCGAAGGGTTACAAAAATAGCTCTAGTTACAGATTGGTAGACCCGATTTGAAATCCGACTTGTTGCTTGAAAAGCTGAAGATTGGGGTAGATTTTATATAGAAAACATTGTTTTCTGTAAAATGTTGGGAAAGGGGTCAAAACGGCAGTTTTTGGGAAAGTTGTTTTGAATTTAATGAATCTGCTAACTTCTGACATTTTTTACCGAAGCCAGAAAAACAGGCGAAGGGTTAAAAAAATAGCTCTAGTTACAGATTGGTAGACCTGATTTGAAATCCGACTTGTTGCTTGAAAAGCTGAAGATTAGGGGTAGATTTTATATAGAAAACATTGTTTTCTGTAAAATGTTGGGAAAGGGGTCAAAACGGCAGTTTTTGTGAAAGTTGTTTTGAATTTAATGAATCTGCTAACTTCTGACATTTTTTACCGAAGCCAGAAAAACAGGCGAAGGGTTACAAAAATAGCTCTAGTTACAGATTGGTAGACCCGATTTGAAATCCGACTTGTTGCTTGAAAAGCTGAAGATTAGGGGTAGATTTTATATAGAAAACATTGTTTTCTGTAAAATGTTTTGAATTTAATGAATCTGCTAACTTCTGACATTTTTTACCGAAGCCAGAAAAACAGGCGAAGGGTTAAAAAAATAGCTCTAGTTACAGATTGGTAGACCTGATTTGAAATCCGACTTGTTGCTTGAAAAGCTGAAGATTAGGGGTAGATTTTATATAGAAAACATTGTTTTCTGTAAAATGTTGGGAAAGGGGTCAAAACGGCAGTTTTTGTAAAAGTTGTTTTGAATTCAATGAATCTGCTAACTTCTGACATTTTTTACCGAAGCCAGAAAAACAGGCGAAAGGTTACAAAAATAGCTCTAGTTACAGATTGGTAGACCCGATTTGAAATCCGACTTGTTGCTTGAAAAGCTGAAGATTAGGGGTAGATTTTATATAGAAAACATTGTTTTCTGTAAAATGTTGGGAAAGGGGTCAAAACGGCAGTTTTTGTGAAAGTTGTTTTGAATTTAATGAATCTGCTAACTTCTGACATTTTTTACCGAAGCCAGAAAAACAGGCGAAGGGTTACAAAAATAGCTCTAGTTACAGATTGGTAGACCTGATTTGAAATCCGACTTGTTGCTTGAAAAGCTGAAGATTAGGGGTAGATTTTATATAGAAAACATTGTTTTCTGTAAAATGTTGGGAAAGGGGTCAAAACGGCAGTTTTTGTGAAAGTTGTTTTGAATTTAATGAATCTGCTAACTTCTGACATTTTTTACCGAAGCCAGAAAAACAGGCGAAGGGTTACAAAAATAGCTCTAGTTACAGATTGGTAGACCCGATTTGAAATCCGACTTGTTGCTTGAAAAGCTGAAGATTAGGGGTAGATTTTATATAGAAAACATTGTTTTCTGTAAAATTTTGGGAAAGGGGTCAAAACGGCAGTTTTTGTGAAAGTTGTTTTGAATTTAATGAATCTGCTAACTTCTGACATTTTTTACCGAAGCCAGAAAAACAGGCGAAGGGTTACAAAAATAGCTCTAGTTACAGATTGGTAGACCCGATTTGAAATCCGACTTGTTGCTTGAAAAGCTGAAGATTAGGGGTAGATTTTATATAGAAAACATTGTTTTCTGTAAAATGTTGGGAAAGGGGTCAAAACGGCAGTTTTTGTGAAAGTTGTTTTGAATTTAATGAATGTGCTAACTTCTGACATTTTTTACCGAAGCCAGAAAAACAGGCGAAGGGTTACAAAAATAGCTCTAGTTACAGATTGGTAGACCCGATTTGAAATCCGACTTGTTGCTTGAAAAGCTGAAGATTAGGGGTAGATTTTATATAGAAAACATTGTTTTCTGTAAAATGTTTTGAATTTAATGAATCTGCTAACTTCTGACATTTTTTACCGAAGCCAGAAAAACAGGCGAAGGATTACAAAAATAGCTCTAGTTACAGATTGGTAGACCCGATTTGAAATCCGACTTGTTGCTTGAAAAGCTGAAGATTAGGGGTAGATTTTATATAGAAAACATTGTTTTCTGTAAAATGTTGGGAAAGGGGTCAAAACGGCAGTTTTTGTGAAAGTTGTTTTGAATTTAATGAATGTGCTAACTTCTGACATTTTTTACCGAAGCCAGAAAAACAGGCGAAGGGTTACAAAAATAGCTCTAGTTACAGATTGGTAGACCCGATTTGAAATCCGACTTGTTGCTTGAAAAGCTGAAGATTAGGGGTAGATTTTATATAGAAAACATTGTTTTCTGTAAAATGTTTTGAATTTAATGAATCTGCTAACTTCTGACATTTTTTACCGAAGCCAGAAAAACAGGCGAAGGGTTAAAAAAATAGCTCTAGTTACAGATTGGTAGACCTGATTTGAAATCCGACTTGTTGCTTGAAAAGCTGAAGATTAGGGGTAGATTTTATATAGAAAACATTGTTTTCTGTAAAATGTTGGGAAAGTGGTCAAAACGGCAGTTTTTGTAAAAGTTGTTTTGAATTCAATGAATCTGCTAACTTCTGACATTTTTTACCGAAGCCAGAAAAACAGGCGAAAGGTTACAAAAATAGCTCTAGTTACAGATTGGTAGACCCGATTTGAAATCCGACTTGTTGCTTGAAAAGCTGAAGATTAGGGGTAGATTTTATATAGAAAACATTGTTTTCTGTAAAATGTTGGGAAAGGGGTCAAAACGGCAGTTTTTGTGAAAGTTGTTTTGAATTTAATGAATCTGCTAACTTCTGACATTTTTTACCGAAGCCAGAAAAACAGGCGAAGGGTTACAAAAATAGCTCTAGTTACAGATTGGTAGACCCGATTTGAAATCCGACTTGTTGCTTGAAAAGCTGAAGATTGGGGTAGATTTTATATAGAAAACATTGTTTTCTGTAAAATTTGGGGAAAGGGGTCAAAACGGCAGTTTTTGGGAAAGTTGTTTTGAATTTAATGAATCTGCTAACTTCTGACATGTTTTACCGAAGCCAGAAAAACAGGCGAAGGGTTACAAAATTAGCTCTAGTTACAGATTGGTAGACCCGATTTGAAATCCGACTTGTTGCTTGAAAAGCTGAAGATTAGGGGTAGATTTTATATAGAAAACATTGTTTTCTGTAAAATTTTGGGAAAGGGGTCAAAACGGCAGTTTTTGTGAAAGTTGTTTTGAATTTAATGAATCTGCTAACTTCTGACATTTTTTACCGAAGCCAGAAAAACAGGCGAAGGGTTACAAAAATAGCTCTAGTTACAGATTGGTAGACCCGATTTGAAATCCGACTTGTTGCTTGAAAAGCTGAAGATTAGGGGTAGATTTTATATAGAAAACATTGTTTTCTGTAAAATGTTGGGAAAGGGGTCAAAACGGCAGTTTTTGTGAAAGTTGTTTTGAATTTAATGAATGTGCTAACTTCTGACATTTTTTACCGAAGCCAGAAAAACAGGCGAAGGGTTACAAAAATAGCTCTAGTTACAGATTGGTAGACCCGATTTGAAATCCGACTTGTTGCTTGAAAAGCTGAAGATTAGGGGTAGATTTTATATAGAAAACATTGTTTTCTGTAAAATGTTTTGAATTTAATGAATCTGCTAACTTCTGACATTTTTTACCGAAGCCAGAAAAACAGGCGAAGGATTACAAAAATAGCTCTAGTTACAGATTGGTAGACCCGATTTGAAATCCGACTTGTTGCTTGAAAAGCTGAAGATTAGGGGTAGATTTTATATAGAAAACATTGTTTTCTGTAAAATGTTGGGAAAGGGGTCAAAACGGCAGTTTTTGTGAAAGTTGTTTTGAATTTAATGAATGTGCTAACTTCTGACATTTTTTACCGAAGCCAGAAAAACAGGCGAAGGGTTACAAAAATAGCTCTAGTTACAGATTGGTAGACCCGATTTGAAATCCGACTTGTTGCTTGAAAAGCTGAAGATTAGGGGTAGATTTTATATAGAAAACATTGTTTTCTGTAAAATGTTTTGAATTTAATGAATCTGCTAACTTCTGACATTTTTTACCGAAGCCAGAAAAACAGGCGAAGGGTTAAAAAAATAGCTCTAGTTACAGATTGGTAGACCTGATTTGAAATCCGACTTGTTGCTTGAAAAGCTGAAGATTAGGGGTAGATTTTATATAGAAAACATTGTTTTCTGTAAAATGTTGGGAAAGTGGTCAAAACGGCAGTTTTTGTAAAAGTTGTTTTGAATTCAATGAATCTGCTAACTTCTGACATTTTTTACCGAAGCCAGAAAAACAGGCGAAAGGTTACAAAAATAGCTCTAGTTACAGATTGGTAGACCCGATTTGAAATCCGACTTGTTGCTTGAAAAGCTGAAGATTAGGGGTAGATTTTATATAGAAAACATTGTTTTCTGTAAAATGTTGGGAAAGGGGTCAAAACGGCAGTTTTTGTGAAAGTTGTTTTGAATTTAATGAATCTGCTAACTTCTGACATTTTTTACCGAAGCCAGAAAAACAGGCGAAGGGTTACAAAAATAGCTCTAGTTACAGATTGGTAGACCCGATTTGAAATCCGACTTGTTGCTTGAAAAGCTGAAGATTGGGGTAGATTTTATATAGAAAACATTGTTTTCTGTAAAATTTGGGGAAAGGGGTCAAAACGGCAGTTTTTGGGAAAGTTGTTTTGAATTTAATGAATCTGCTAACTTCTGACATGTTTTACCGAAGCCAGAAAAACAGGCGAAGGGTTACAAAAATAGCTCTAGTTACAGATTGGTAGACCCGATTTGAAATCCGACTTGTTGCTTGAAAAGCTGAAGATTAGGGGTAGATTTTATATAGAAAACATTGTTTTCTGTAAAATGTTGGGAAAGGGGTCAAAACGGCAGTTTTTGTGAAAGTTGTTTTGAATTTAATGAATGTGCTAACTTCTGACATTTTTTACCGAAGCCAGAAAAACAGGCGAAGGGTTACAAAAATAGCTCTAGTTACAGATTGGTAGACCCGATTTGAAATCCGACTTGTTGCTTGAAAAGCTGAAGATTAGGGGTAGATTTTATATAGAAAACATTGTTTTCTGTAAAATGTTTTGAATTTAATGAATCTGCTAACTTCTGACATTTTTTACCGAAGCCAGAAAAACAGGCGAAGGGTTACAAAAATAGCTCTAGTTACAGATTGGTAGACCCGATTTGAAATCCGACTTGTTGCTTGAAAAGCTGAAGATTAGGGGTAGATTTTATATAGAAAACATTGTTTTCTGTAAAATGTTGGGAAAGGGGTCAAAACGGCAGTTTTTGTAAAAGTTGTTTTGAATTCAATGAATCTGCTAACTTCTGACATTTTTTACCGAAGCCAGAAAAACAGGCGAAGGGTTACAAAAATAGCTCTAGTTACAGATTGGTAGACCCGATTTGAAATCCGACTTGTTGCTTGAAAAGCTGAAGATTAGGGGTAGATTTTATATAGAAAACATTGTTTTCTGTAAAATGTTGGGAAAGGGGTCAAAACGGCAGTTTTTGTGAAAGTTGTTTTGAATTTAATGAATCTGCTAACTTCTGACATTTTTTACCGAAGCCAGAAAAACAGGCGAAGGGTTACAAAAATAGCTCTAGTTACAGATTGGTAGACCCGATTTGAAATCCGACTTGTTGCTTGAAAAGCTGAAGATTGGGGTAGATTTTATATAGAAAACATTGTTTTCTGTAAAATTTGGGAAAGGGGTCAAAACGGCAGTTTTTGGGAAAGTTGTTTTGAATTTAATGAATCTGCTAACTTCTGACATTTTTTACCGAAGCCAGAAAAACAGGCGAAGGGTTACAAAAATAGCTCTAGTTACAGATTGGTAGACCCGATTTGAAATCCGACTTGTTGCTTGAAAAGCTGAAGATTAGGGGTAGATTTTATATAGAAAACATTGTTTTCTGTAAAATGTTGGGAAAGGGGTCAAAACGGCAGTTTTTGTGAAAGTTGTTTTGAATTTAATGAATGTGCTAACTTCTGACATTTTTTACCGAAGCCAGAAAAACAGGCGAAGGGTTACAAAAATAGCTCTAGTTACAGATTGGTAGACCCGATTTGAAATCCGACTTGTTGCTTGAAAAGCTGAAGATTAGGGGTAGATTTTATATAGAAAACATTGTTTTCTGTAAAATGTTTTGAATTTAATGAATCTGCTAACTTCTGACATTTTTTACCGAAGCCAGAAAAACAGGCGAAGGGTTAAAAAAATAGCTCTAGTTACAGATTGGTAGACCTGATTTGAAATCCGACTTGTTGCTTGAAAAGCTGAAGATTAGGGGTAGATTTTATATAGAAAACATTGTTTTCTGTAAAATGTTGGGAAAGGGGTCAAAACGGCAGTTTTTGTAAAAGTTGTTTTGAATTCAATGAATCTGCTAACTTCTGACATTTTTTACCGAAGCCAGAAAAACAGGCGAAGGGTTACAAAAATAGCTCTAGTTACAGATTGGTAGACCCGATTTGAAATCCGACTTGTTGCTTGAAAAGCTGAAGATTAGGGGTAGATTTTATATAGAAAACATTGTTTTCTGTAAAATGTTGGGAAAGGGGTCAAAACGGCAGTTTTTGTGAAAGTTGTTTTGAATTTAATGAATCTGCTAACTTCTGACATTTTTTACCGAAGCCAGAAAAACAGGCGAAGGGTTACAAAAATAGCTCTAGTTACAGATTGGTAGACCCGATTTGAAATCCGACTTGTTGCTTGAAAAGCTGAAGATTGGGGTAGATTTTATATAGAAAACATTGTTTTCTGTAAAATTTGGGGAAAGGGGTCAAAACGGCAGTTTTTGGGAAAGTTGTTTTGAATTTAATGAATCTGCTAACTTCTGACATGTTTTACCGAAGCCAGAAAAACAGGCGAAGGGTTACAAAAATAGCTCTAGTTACAGATTGGTAGACCCGATTTGAAATCCGACTTGTTGCTTGAAAAGCTGAAGATTAGGGGTAGATTTTATATAGAAAACATTGTTTTCTGTAAAATGTTGGGAAAGGGGTCAAAACGGCAGTTTTTGTGAAAGTTGTTTTGAATTTAATGAATCTGCTAACTTCTGACATTTTTTACCGAAGCCAGAAAAACAGGCGAAGGGTTAAAAAAATAGCTCTAGTTACAGATTGGTAGACCTGATTTGAAATCCGACTTGTTGCTTGAAAAGCTGAAGATTAGGGGTAGATTTTATATAGAAAACATTGTTTTCTGTAAAATGTTGGGAAAGTGGTCAAAACGGCAGTTTTTGTAAAAGTTGTTTTGAATTCAATGAATCTGCTAACTTCTGACATTTTTTACCGAAGCCAGAAAAACAGGCGAAGGGTTACAAAAATAGCTCTAGTTACAGATTGGTAGACCCGATTTGAAATCCGACTTGTTGCTTGAAAAGCTGAAGATTGGGGTAGATTTTATATAGAAAACATTGTTTTCTGTAAAATTTGGGGAAAGGGGTCAAAACGGCAGTTTTTGGGAAAGTTGTTTTGAATTTAATGAATCTGCTAACTTCTGACATGTTTTACCGAAGCCAGAAAAACAGGCGAAGGGTTACAAAAATAGCTCTAGTTACAGATTGGTAGACCCGATTTGAAATCCGACTTGTTGCTTGAAAAGCTGAAGATTAGGGGTAGATTTTATATAGAAAACATTGTTTTCTGTAAAATGTTGGGAAAGGGGTCAAAACGGCAGTTTTTGTGAAAGTTGTTTTGAATTTAATGAATGTGCTAACTTCTGACATTTTTTACCGAAGCCAGAAAAACAGGCGAAGGGTTACAAAAATAGCTCTAGTTACAGATTGGTAGACCCGATTTGAAATCCGACTTGTTGCTTGAAAAGCTGAAGATTAGGGGTAGATTTTATATAGAAAACATTGTTTTCTGTAAAATGTTGGGAAAGGGGTCAAAACGGCAGTTTTTGTGAAAGTTGTTTTGAATTTAATGAATGTGCTAACTTCTGACATTTTTTACCGAAGCCAGAAAAACAGGCGAAGGGTTACAAAAATAGCTCTAGTTACAGATTGGTAGACCCGATTTGAAATCCGACTTGTTGCTTGAAAAGCTGAAGATTAGGGGTAGATTTTATATAGAAAACATTGTTTTCTGTAAAATGTTTTGAATTTAATGAATCTGCTAACTTCTGACATTTTTTACCGAAGCCAGAAAAACAGGCGAAGGGTTACAAAAATAGCTCTAGTTACAGATTGGTAGACCTGATTTGAAATCCGACTTGTTGCTTGAAAAGCTGAAGATTAGGGGTAGATTTTATATAGAAAACATTGTTTTCTGTAAAATGTTGGGAAAGTGGTCAAAACGGCAGTTTTTGTAAAAGTTGTTTTGAATTCAATGAATCTGCTAACTTCTGACATTTTTTACCGAAGCCAGAAAAACAGGCGAAGGGTTACAAAAATAGCTCTAGTTACAGATTGGTAGACCCGATTTGAAATCCGACTTGTTGCTTGAAAAGCTGAAGATTAGGGGTAGATTTTATATAGAAAACATTGTTTTCTGTAAAATGTTGGGAAAGGGGTCAAAACGGCAGTT
The DNA here is from genome assembly GCF_029448725.1 of Salvelinus fontinalis. Classification (NCBI taxonomy): domain Eukaryota; kingdom Metazoa; phylum Chordata; class Actinopteri; order Salmoniformes; family Salmonidae; genus Salvelinus; species Salvelinus fontinalis. The sequence continues at coordinate 52,614 of NW_026601091.1, forward strand.
TTTGTGAAAGTTGTTTTGAATTTAATGAATCTGCTAACTTCTGACATTTTTTACCGAAGCCAGAAAAACAGGCGAAGGGTTACAAAAATAGCTCTAGTTACAGATTGGTAGACCCGATTTGAAATCCGACTTGTTGCTTGAAAAGCTGAAGATTGGGGTAGATTTTATATAGAAAACATTGTTTTCTGTAAAATTTGGGGAAAGGGGTCAAAACGGCAGTTTTTGGGAAAGTTGTTTTGAATTTAATGAATCTGCTAACTTCTGACATGTTTTACCGAAGCCAGAAAAACAGGCGAAGGGTTACAAAAATAGCTCTAGTTACAGATTGGTAGACCCGATTTGAAATCCGACTTGTTGCTTGTAAAGCTGAAGATTAGGGGTAGATTTTATATAGAAAACATTGTTTTCTGTAAAATGTTTTGAATTTAATGAATCTGCTAACTTCTGACATTTTTTACCGAAGCCAGAAAAACAGGCGAAGGGTTAAAAAAATAGCTCTAGTTACAGATTGGTAGACCTGATTTGAAATCCGACTTGTTGCTTGAAAAGCTGAAGATTAGGGGTAGATTTTATATAGAAAACATTGTTTTCTGTAAAATGTTGGGAAAGGGGTCAAAACGGCAGTTTTTGTAAAAGTTGTTTTGAATTTAATGAATCTGCTAACTTCTGACATTTTTTACCGAAGCCAGAAAAACAGGCGAAGGGTTACAAAAATAGCTCTAGTTACAGATTGGTAGACCCGATTTGAAATCCGACTTGTTGCTTGAAAAGCTGAAGATTAGGGGTAGATTTTATATAGAAAACATTGTTTTCTGTAAAATGTTGGGAAAGGGGTCAAAACGGCAGTTTTTGTGAAAGTTGTTTTGAATTTAATGAATCTGCTAACTTCTGACATTTTTTACCGAAGCCAGAAAAACAGGCGAAGGGTTACAAAAATAGCTCTAGTTACAGATTGGTAGACCCGATTTGAAATCCGACTTGTTGCTTGAAAAGCTGAAGATTGGGGTAGATTTTATATAGAAAACATTGTTTTCTGTAAAATTTGGGGAAAGGGGTCAAAACGGCAGTTTTTGGGAAAGTTGTTTTGAATTTAATGAATCTGCTAACTTCTGACATGTTTTACCGAAGCCAGAAAAACAGGCGAAGGGTTACAAAAATAGCTCTAGTTACAGATTGGTAGACCCGATTTGAAATCCGACTTGTTGCTTGAAAAGCTGAAGATTAGGGGTAGATTTTATATAGAAAACATTGTTTTCTGTAAAATGTTGGGAAAGGGGTCAAAACGGCAGTTTTTGTGAAAGTTGTTTTGAATTTAATGAATGTGCTAACTTCTGACATTTTTTACCGAAGCCAGAAAAACAGGCGAAGGGTTACAAAAATAGCTCTAGTTACAGATTGGTAGACCCGATTTGAAATCCGACTTGTTGCTTGAAAAGCTGAAGATTAGGGGTAGATTTTATATAGAAAACATTGTTTTCTGTAAAATGTTTTGAATTTAATGAATCTGCTAACTTCTGACATTTTTTACCGAAGCCAGAAAAACAGGCGAAGGGTTAAAAAAATAGCTCTAGTTACAGATTGGTAGACCTGATTTGAAATCCGACTTGTTGCTTGAAAAGCTGAAGATTAGGGGTAGATTTTATATAGAAAACATTGTTTTCTGTAAAATGTTGGGAAAGTGGTCAAAACGGCAGTTTTTGTAAAAGTTGTTTTGAATTCAATGAATCTGCTAACTTCTGACATTTTTTACCGAAGCCAGAAAAACAGGCGAAAGGTTACAAAAATAGCTCTAGTTACAGATTGGTAGACCCGATTTGAAATCCGACTTGTTGCTTGAAAAGCTGAAGATTAGGGGTAGATTTTATATAGAAAACATTGTTTTCTGTAAAATGTTGGGAAAGGGGTCAAAACGGCAGTTTTTGTGAAAGTTGTTTTGAATTTAATGAATCTGCTAACTTCTGACATTTTTTACCGAAGCCAGAAAAACAGGCGAAGGGTTACAAAAATAGCTCTAGTTACAGATTGGTAGACCCGATTTGAAATCCGACTTGTTGCTTGAAAAGCTGAAGATTGGGGTAGATTTTATATAGAAAACATTGTTTTCTGTAAAATTTGGGGAAAGGGGTCAAAACGGCAGTTTTTGGGAAAGTTGTTTTGAATTTAATGAATCTGCTAACTTCTGACATGTTTTACCGAAGCCAGAAAAACAGGCGAAGGGTTACAAAAATAGCTCTAGTTACAGATTGGTAGACCCGATTTGAAATCCGACTTGTTGCTTGTAAAGCTGAAGATTAGGGGTAGATTTTATATAGAAAACATTGTTTTCTGTAAAATGTTGGGAAAGGGGTCAAAACGGCAGTTTTTGTGAAAGTTGTTTTGGATTTAATGAATCTGCTAACTTCTGACATTTTTTACCGAAGCCAGAAAAACAGGCGAAGGGTTAAAAAAATAGCTCTAGTTACAGATTGGTAGACCTGATTTGAAATCCGACTTGTTGCTTGAAAAGCTGAAGATTAGGGGTAGATTTTATATAGAAAACATTGTTTTCTGTAAAATGTTGGGAAAGGGGTCAAAACGGCAGTTTTTGTAAAAGTTGTTTTGAATTCAATGAATCTGCTAACTTCTGACATTTTTTACCGAAGCCAGAAAAACAGGCGAAGGGTTACAAAAATAGCTCTAGTTACAGATTGGTAGACCCGATTTGAAATCCGACTTGTTGCTTGAAAAGCTGAAGATTAGGGGTAGATTTTATATAGAAAACATTGTTTTCTGTAAAATGTTGGGAAAGGGGTCAAAACGGCAGTTTTTGTGAAAGTTGTTTTGAATTTAATGAATCTGCTAACTTCTGACATTTTTTACCGAAGCCAGAAAAACAGGCGAAGGGTTACAAAAATAGCTCTAGTTACAGATTGGTAGACCCGATTTGAAATCCGACTTGTTGCTTGAAAAGCTGAAGATTAGGGGTAGATTTTATATAGAAAACATTGTTTTCTGTAAAATTTTGGGAAAGGGGTCAAAACGGCAGTTTTTGTGAAAGTTGTTTTGAATTTAATGAATCTGCTAACTTCTGACATTTTTTACCGAAGCCAGAAAAACAGGCGAAGGATTACAAAAATAGCTCTAGTTACAGATTGGTAGACCCGATTTGAAATCCGACTTGTTGCTTGAAAAGCTGAAGATTGGGGTAGATTTTATATAGAAAACATTGTTTTCTGTAAAATGTTGGGAAAGGGGTCAAAACGGCAGTTTTTGGGAAAGTTGTTTTGAATTTAATGAATCTGCTAACTTCTGACATTTTTTACCGAAGCCAGAAAAACAGGCGAAGGGTTAAAAAAATAGCTCTAGTTACAGATTGGTAGACCTGATTTGAAATCCGACTTGTTGCTTGAAAAGCTGAAGATTAGGGGTAGATTTTATATAGAAAACATTGTTTTCTGTAAAATGTTGGGAAAGTGGTCAAAACGGCAGTTTTTGTAAAAGTTGTTTTGAATTCAATGAATCTGCTAACTTCTGACATTTTTTACCGAAGCCAGAAAAACAGGCGAAAGGTTACAAAAATAGCTCTAGTTACAGATTGGTAGACCCGATTTGAAATCCGACTTGTTGCTTGAAAAGCTGAAGATTAGGGGTAGATTTTATATAGAAAACATTGTTTTCTGTAAAATGTTGGGAAAGGGGTCAAAACGGCAGTTTTTGTGAAAGTTGTTTTGAATTTAATGAATCTGCTAACTTCTGACATTTTTTACCGAAGCCAGAAAAACAGGCGAAGGGTTACAAAAATAGCTCTAGTTACAGATTGGTAGACCCGATTTGAAATCCGACTTGTTGCTTGAAAAGCTGAAGATTGGGGTAGATTTTATATAGAAAACATTGTTTTCTGTAAAATTTGGGGAAAGGGGTCAAAACGGCAGTTTTTGGGAAAGTTGTTTTGAATTTAATGAATCTGCTAACTTCTGACATGTTTTACCGAAGCCAGAAAAACAGGCGAAGGGTTACAAAAATAGCTCTAGTTACAGATTGGTAGACCCGATTTGAAATCCGACTTGTTGCTTGTAAAGCTGAAGATTAGGGGTAGATTTTATATAGAAAACATTGTTTTCTGTAAAATGTTGGGAAAGGGGTCAAAACGGCAGTTTTTGGGAAAGTTGTTTTGGATTTAATGAATCTGCTAACTTCTGACATTTTTTACCGAAGCCAGAAAAACAGGCGAAGGGTTAAAAAAATAGCTCTAGTTACAGATTGGTAGACCTGATTTGAAATCCGACTTGTTGCTTGAAAAGCAGAAGATTAGGGGTAGATTTTATATAGAAAACATTGTTTTCTGTAAAATGTTGGGAAAGGGGTCAAAACGGCAGTTTTTGTAAAAGTTGTTTTGAATTCAATGAATCTGCTAACTTCTGACATTTTTTACCGAAGCCAGAAAAACAGGCGAAGGGTTACAAAAATAGCTCTAGTTACAGATTGGTAGACCCGATTTGAAATCCGACTTGTTGCTTGAAAATCTGAAGATTAGGGGTAGATTTTATATAGAAAACATTGTTTTCTGTAAAATGTTGGGAAAGGGGTCAAAACGGCAGTTTTTGTGAAAGTTGTTTTGAATTTAATGAATCTGCTAACTTCTGACATGTTTTACCGAAGCCAGAAAAACAGGCGAAGGGTTACAAAATTAGCTCTAGTTACAGATTGGTAGACCCGATTTGAAATCCGACTTGTTGCTTGAAAAGCTGAAGATTAGGTGTAGATTTTATATAGAAAACATTGTTTTCTGTAAAATTTTGGGAAAGGGGTCAAAACGGCAGCTTTTGTGAAAGTTGTTTTGAATTTAATGAATCTGCTAACTTCTGACATTTTTTACCGAAGCCAGAAAAACAGGCGAAGGATTACAAAAATAGCTCTAGTTACAGATTGGTAGACCCGATTTGAAATCCGACTTGTTGCTTGAAAAGCTGAAGATTGGGGTAGATTTTATATAGAAAACATTGTTTTCTGTAAAATGTTGGGAAAGGGGTCAAAACGGCAGTTTTTGGGAAAGTTGTTTTGAATTTAATGAATCTGCTAACTTCTGACATTTTTTACCGAAGCCAGAAAAACAGGCGAAGGGTTAAAAAAATAGCTCTAGTTACAGATTGGTAGACCTGATTTGAAATCCGACTTGTTGCTTGAAAAGCTGAAGATTAGGGGTAGATTTTATATAGAAAACATTGTTTTCTGTAAAATGTTGGGAAAGGGGTCAAAACGGCAGTTTTTGTAAAAGTTGTTTTGAATTCAATGAATCTGCTAACTTCTGACATTTTTTACCGAAGCCAGAAAAACAGGCGAAGGGTTACAAAAATAGCTCTAGTTACAGATTGGTAGACCCGATTTGAAATCCGACTTGTTGCTTGAAAAGCTGAAGATTAGGGGTAGATTTTATATAGAAAACATTGTTTTCTGTAAAATGTTGGGAAAGGGGTCAAAACGGCAGTTTTTGTGAAAGTTGTTTTGAATTTAATGAATCTGCTAACATCTGACATTTTTTACCGAAGCCAGAAAAACAGGCGAAGGGTTACAAAAATAGCTCTAGTTACAGATTGGTAGACCCGATTTGAAATCCGACTTGTTGCTTGAAAAGCTGAAGATTGGGGTAGATTTTATATAGAAAACATTGTTTTCTGTAAAATTTGGGGAAAGGGGTCAAAACGGCAGTTTTTGGGAAAGTTGTTTTGAATTTAATGAATCTGCTAACTTCTGACATGTTTTACCGAAGCCAGAAAAACAGGCGAAGGGTTACAAAATTAGCTCTAGTTACAGATTGGTAGACCCGATTTGAAATCCGACTTGTTGCTTGAAAAGCTGAAGATTAGGGGTAGATTTTATATAGAAAACATTGTTTTCTGTAAAATTTTGGGAAAGGGGTCAAAACGGCAGTTTTTGTGAAAGTTGTTTGGAATTTAATGAATCTGCTAACTTCTGACATTTTTTACCGAAGCCAGAAAAACAGGCGAAGGGTTACAAAAATAGCTCTAGTTACAGATTGGTAGACCCGATTTGAAATCCGACTTGTTGCTTGAAAAGCTGAAGATTAGGGGTAGATTTTATATAGAAAACATTGTTTTCTGTAAAATGTTGGGAAAGGGGTCAAAACGGCAGTTTTTGTGAAAGTTGTTTTGAATTTAATGAATCTGCTAACTTCTGACATTTTTTACCGAAGCCAGAAAAACAGGCGAAGGGTTACAAAAATAGCTCTAGTTACAGATTGGTAGACCCGATTTGAAATCCGACTTGTTGCTTGAAAAGCTGAAGATTAGGGGTAGATTTTATATAGAAAACATTGTTTTCTGTAAAATGTTGGGAAAGGGGTCAAAACGGCAGTTTTTGTGAAAGTTGTTTTGAATTTAATGAATGTGCTAACTTCTGACATTTTTTACCGAAGCCAGAAAAACAGGCGAAGGGTTACAAAAATAGCTCTAGTTACAGATTGGTAGACCCGATTTGAAATCCGACTTGTTGCTTGAAAAGCTGAAGATTAGGGGTAGATTTTATATAGAAAACATTGTTTTCTGTAAAATGTTGGGAAAGTGGTCAAAACGGCAGTTTTTGTAAAAGTTGTTTTGAATTCAATGAATCTGCTAACTTCTGACATTTTTTACCGAAGCCAGAAAAACAGGCGAAAGGTTACAAAAATAGCTCTAGTTACAGATTGGTAGACCCGATTTGAAATCCGACTTGTTGCTTGAAAAGCTGAAGATTAGGGGTAGATTTTATATAGAAAACATTGTTTTCTGTAAAATGTTGGGAAAGGGGTCAAGACGGCAGTTTTTGTGAAAGTTGTTTTGAATTTAATGAATCTGCTAACTTCTGACATTTTTTACCGAAGCCAGAAAAACAGGCGAAGGGTTACAAAAATAGCTCTAGTTACAGATTGGTAGACCCGATTTGAAATCCGACTTGTTGCTTGAAAAGCTGAAGATTGGGGTAGATTTTATATAGAAAACATTGTTTTCTGTAAAATTTGGGGAAAGGGGTCAAAACGGCAGTTTTTGGGAAAGTTGTTTTGAATTTAATGAATCTGCTAACTTCTGACATGTTTTACCGAAGCCAGAAAAACAGGCGAAGGGTTACAAAATTAGCTCTAGTTACAGATTGGTAGACCCGATTTGAAATCCGACTTGTTGCTTGTAAAGCTGAAGATTAGGGGTAGATTTTATATAGAAAACATTGTTTTCTGTAAAATTTTGGGAAAGGGGTCAAAACGGCAGTTTTTGTGAAAGTTGTTTTGAATTTAATGAATCTGCTAACTTCTGACATTTTTTACCGAAGCCAGAAAAACAGGCGAAGGGTTACAAAAATAGCTCTAGTTACAGATTGGTAGACCCGATTTGAAATCCGACTTGTTGCTTGAAAAGCTGAAGATTAGGGGTAGATTTTATATAGAAAACATTGTTTTCTGTAAAATGTTGGGAAAGGGGTCAAAACGGCAGTTTTTGTGAAAGTTGTTTTGAATTTAATGAATGTGCTAACTTCTGACATTTTTTACCGAAGCCAGAAAAACAGGCGAAGGGTTACAAAAATAGCTCTAGTTACAGATTGGTAGACCCGATTTGAAATCCGACTTGTTGCTTGAAAAGCTGAAGATTAGGGGTAGATTTTATATAGAAAACATTGTTTTCTGTAAAATGTTGGGAAAGGGGTCAAAACGGCAGTTTTTGTGAAAGTTGTTTTGAATTTAATGAATCTGCTAACATCTGACATTTTTTACCGAAGCCAGAAAAACAGGCGAAGGGTTACAAAAATAGCTCTAGTTACAGATTGGTAGACCCGATTTGAAATCCGACTTGTTGCTTGAAAAGCTGAAGATTGGGGTAGATTTTATATAGAAAACATTGTTTTCTGTAAAATTTGGGGAAAGGGGTCAAAACGGCAGTTTTTGGGAAAGTTGTTTTGAATTTAATGAATCTGCTAACTTCTGACATGTTTTACCGAAGCCAGAAAAACAGGCGAAGGGTTACAAAATTAGCTCTAGTTACAGATTGGTAGACCCGATTTGAAATCCGACTTGTTGCTTGAAAAGCTGAAGATTAGGGGTAGATTTTATATAGAAAACATTGTTTTCTGTAAAATTTTGGGAAAGGGGTCAAAACGGCAGTTTTTGTGAAAGTTGTTTGGAATTTAATGAATCTGCTAACTTCTGACATTTTTTACCGAAGCCAGAAAAACAGGCGAAGGGTTACAAAAATAGCTCTAGTTACAGATTGGTAGACCCGATTTGAAATCCGACTTGTTGCTTGAAAAGCTGAAGATTAGGGGTAGATTTTATATAGAAAACATTGTTTTCTGTAAAATGTTGGGAAAGGGGTCAAAACGGCAGTTTTTGTGAAAGTTGTTTTGAATTTAATGAATCTGCTAACTTCTGACATTTTTTACCGAAGCCAGAAAAACAGGCGAAGGGTTACAAAAATAGCTCTAGTTACAGATTGGTAGACCCGATTTGAAATCCGACTTGTTGCTTGAAAAGCTGAAGATTAGGGGTAGATTTTATATAGAAAACATTGTTTTCTGTAAAATGTTGGGAAAGGGGTCAAAACGGCAGTTTTTGTGAAAGTTGTTTTGAATTTAATGAATGTGCTAACTTCTGACAGTTTTTTACCGAAGCCAGAAAAACAGGCGAAGGGTTACAAAAATAGCTCTAGTTACAGATTGGTAGACCCGATTTGAAATCCGACTTGTTGCTTGAAAAGCTGAAGATTAGGGGTAGATTTTATATAGAAAACATTGTTTTCTGTAAAATGTTTTGAATTTAATGAATCTGCTAACTTCTGACATTTTTTACCGAAGCCAGAAAAACAGGCGAAGGGTTAAAAAAATAGCTCTAGTTACAGATTGGTAGACCTGATTTGAAATCCGACTTGTTGCTTGAAAAGCTGAAGATTAGGGGTAGATTTTATATAGAAAACATTGTTTTCTGTAAAATGTTGGGAAAGTGGTCAAAACGGCAGTTTTTGTAAAAGTTGTTTTGAATTCAATGAATCTGCTAACTTCTGACATTTTTTACCGAAGCCAGAAAAACAGGCGAAAGGTTACAAAAATAGCTCTAGTTACAGATTGGTAGACCCGATTTGAAATCCGACTTGTTGCTTGAAAAGCTGAAGATTAGGGGTAGATTTTATATAGAAAACATTGTTTTCTGTAAAATGTTGGGAAAGGGGTCAAGACGGCAGTTTTTGTGAAAGTTGTTTTGAATTTAATGAATCTGCTAACTTCTGACATTTTTTACCGAAGCCAGAAAAACAGGCGAAGGGTTACAAAAATAGCTCTAGTTACAGATTGGTAGACCCGATTTGAAATCCGACTTGTTGCTTGAAAAGCTGAAGATTGGGGTAGATTTTATATAGAAAACATTGTTTTCTGTAAAATTTGGGGAAAGGGGTCAAAACGGCAGTTTTTGGGAAAGTTGTTTTGAATTTAATGAATCTGCTAACTTCTGACATGTTTTACCGAAGCCAGAAAAACAGGCGAAGGGTTACAAAATTAGCTCTAGTTACAGATTGGTAGACCCGATTTGAAATCCGACTTGTTGCTTGAAAAGCTGAAGATTAGGGGTAGATTTTATATAGAAAACATTGTTTTCTGTAAAATTTTGGGAAAGGGGTCAAAACGGCAGTTTTTGTGAAAGTTGTTTTGAATTTAATGAATCTGCTAACTTCTGACATTTTTTACCGAAGCCAGAAAAACAGGCGAAGGGTTACAAAAATAGCTCTAGTTACAGATTGGTAGACCCGATTTGAAATCCGACTTGTTGCTTGAAAAGCTGAAGATTAGGGGTAGATTTTATATAGAAAACATTGTTTTCTGTAAAATGTTGGGAAAGGGGTCAAAACGGCAGTTTTTGTGAAAGTTGTTTTGAATTTAATGAATGTGCTAACTTCTGACATTTTTTACCGAAGCCAGAAAAACAGGCGAAGGGTTACAAAAATAGCTCTAGTTACAGATTGGTAGACCCGATTTGAAATCCGACTTGTTGCTTGAAAAGCTGAAGATTAGGGGTAGATTTTATATAGAAAACATTGTTTTCTGTAAAATGTTTTGAATTTAATGAATCTGCTAACTTCTGACATTTTTTACCGAAGCCAGAAAAACAGGCGAAGGATTACAAAAATAGCTCTAGTTACAGATTGGTAGACCCGATTTGAAATCCGACTTGTTGCTTGAAAAGCTGAAGATTAGGGGTAGATTTTATATAGAAAACATTGTTTTCTGTAAAATGTTGGGAAAGGGGTCAAAACGGCAGTTTTTGTGAAAGTTGTTTTGAATTTAATGAATGTGCTAACTTCTGACATTTTTTACCGAAGCCAGAAAAACAGGCGAAGGGTTACAAAAATAGCTCTAGTTACAGATTGGTAGACCCGATTTGAAATCCGACTTGTTGCTTGAAAAGCTGAAGATTAGGGGTAGATTTTATATAGAAAACATTGTTTTCTGTAAAATGTTTTGAATTTAATGAATCTGCTAACTTCTGACATTTTTTACCGAAGCCAGAAAAACAGGCGAAGGGTTAAAAAAATAGCTCTAGTTACAGATTGGTAGACCTGATTTGAAATCCGACTTGTTGCTTGAAAAGCTGAAGATTAGGGGTAGATTTTATATAGAAAACATTGTTTTCTGTAAAATGTTGGGAAAGTGGTCAAAACGGCAGTTTTTGTAAAAGTTGTTTTGAATTCAATGAATCTGCTAACTTCTGACATTTTTTACCGAAGCCAGAAAAACAGGCGAAGGGTTACAAAAATAGCTCTAGTTACAGATTGGTAGACCCGATTTGAAATCCGACTTGTTGCTTGAAAAGCTGAAGATTGGGGTAGATTTTATATAGAAAACATTGTTTTCTGTAAAATTTGGGGAAAGGGGTCAAAACGGCAGTTTTTGGGAAAGTTGTTTTGAATTTAATGAATCTGCTAACTTCTGACATGTTTTACCGAAGCCAGAAAAACAGGCGAAGGGTTACAAAATTAGCTCTAGTTACAGATTGGTAGACCCGATTTGAAATCCGACTTGTTGCTTGAAAAGCTGAAGATTAGGGGTAGATTTTATATAGAAAACATTGTTTTCTGTAAAATTTTGGGAAAGGGGTCAAAACGGCAGTTTTTGTGAAAGTTGTTTTGAATTTAATGAATCTGCTAACTTCTGACATTTTTTACCGAAGCCAGAAAAACAGGCGAAGGGTTACAAAATTAGCTCTAGTTACAGATTGGTAGACCCGATTTGAAATCCGACTTGTTGCTTGAAAAGCTGAAGATTGGGGTAGATTTTATATAGAAAACATTGTTTTCTGTAAAATTTGGGGAAAGGGGTCAAAACGGCAGTTTTTGGGAAAGTTGTTTTGAATTTAATGAATCTGCTAACTTCTGACATGTTTTACCGAAGCCAGAAAAACAGGCGAAGGGTTACAAAATTAGCTCTAGTTACAGATTGGTAGACCCGATTTGAAATCCGACTTGTTGCTTGAAAAGCTGAAGATTAGGGGTAGATTTTATATAGAAAACATTGTTTTCTGTAAAATTTTGGGAAAGGGGTCAAAACGGCAGTTTTTGTGAAAGTTGTTTTGAATTTAATGAATCTGCTAACTTCTGACATTTTTTACCGAAGCCAGAAAAACAGGCGAAGGGTTACAAAAATAGCTCTAGTTACAGATTGGTAGACCCGATTTGAAATCCGACTTGTTGCTTGAAAAGCTGAAGATTAGGGGTAGATTTTATATAGAAAACATTGTTTTCTGTAAAATGTTGGGAAAGGGGTCAAAACGGCAGTTTTTGTGAAAGTTGTTTTGAATTTAATGAATGTGCTAACTTCTGACATTTTTTACCGAAGCCAGAAAAACAGGCGAAGGGTTACAAAAATAGCTCTAGTTACAGATTGGTAGACCCGATTTGAAATCCGACTTGTTGCTTGAAAAGCTGAAGATTAGGGGTAGATTTTATATAGAAAACATTGTTTTCTGTAAAATGTTTTGAATTTAATGAATCTGCTAACTTCTGACATTTTTTACCGAAGCCAGAAAAACAGGCGAAGGATTACAAAAATAGCTCTAGTTACAGATTGGTAGACCCGATTTGAAATCCGACTTGTTGCTTGAAAAGCTGAAGATTAGGGGTAGATTTTATATAGAAAACATTGTTTTCTGTAAAATGTTGGGAAAGGGGTCAAAACGGCAGTTTTTGTGAAAGTTGTTTTGAATTTAATGAATGTGCTAACTTCTGACATTTTTTACCGAAGCCAGAAAAACAGGCGAAGGGTTACAAAAATAGCTCTAGTTACAGATTGGTAGACCCGATTTGAAATCCGACTTGTTGCTTGAAAAGCTGAAGATTAGGGGTAGATTTTATATAGAAAACATTGTTTTCTGTAAAATGTTTTGAATTTAATGAATCTGCTAACTTCTGACATTTTTTACCGAAGCCAGAAAAACAGGCGAAGGATTACAAAAATAGCTCTAGTTACAGATTGGTAGACCCGATTTGAAATCCGACTTGTTGCTTGAAAAGCTGAAGATTAGGGGTAGATTTTATATAGAAAACATTGTTTTCTGTAAAATGTTGGGAAAGGGGTCAAAACGGCAGTTTTTGTGAAAGTTGTTTTGAATTTAATGAATGTGCTAACTTCTGACATTTTTTACCGAAGCCAGAAAAACAGGCGAAGGGTTACAAAAATAGCTCTAGTTACAGATTGGTAGACCCGATTTGAAATCCGACTTGTTGCTTGAAAAGCTGAAGATTAGGGGTAGATTTTATATAGAAAACATTGTTTTCTGTAAAATGTTTTGAATTTAATGAATCTGCTAACTTCTGACATTTTTTACCGAAGCCAGAAAAACAGGCGAAGGGTTAAAAAAATAGCTCTAGTTACAGATTGGTAGACCTGATTTGAAATCCGACTTGTTGCTTGAAAAGCTGAAGATTAGGGGTAGATTTTATATAGAAAACATTGTTTTCTGTAAAATGTTGGGAAAGTGGTCAAAACGGCAGTTTTTGTAAAAGTTGTTTTGAATTCAATGAATCTGCTAACTTCTGACATTTTTTACCGAAGCCAGAAAAACAGGCGAAGGGTTACAAAAATAGCTCTAGTTACAGATTGGTAGACCCGATTTGAAATCCGACTTGTTGCTTGAAAAGCTGAAGATTGGGGTAGATTTTATATAGAAAACATTGTTTTCTGTAAAATTTGGGGAAAGGGGTCAAAACGGCAGTTTTTGGGAAAGTTGTTTTGAATTTAATGAATCTGCTAACTTCTGACATGTTTTACCGAAGCCAGAAAAACAGGCGAAGGGTTACAAAATTAGCTCTAGTTACAGATTGTTAGACCCGATTTGAAATCCGACTTGTTGCTTGAAAAGCTGAAGATTAGGGGTAGATTTTATATAGAAAACATTGTTTTCTGTAAAATTTTGGGAAAGGGGTCAAAACGGCAGTTTTTGTGAAAGTTGTTTTGAATTTAATGAATCTGCTAACTTCTGACATTTTTTACCGAAGCCAGAAAAACAGGCGAAGGGTTACAAAATTAGCTCTAGTTACAGATTGGTAGACCCGATTTGAAATCCGACTTGTTGCTTGAAAAGCTGAAGATTGGGGTAGATTTTATATAGAAAACATTGTTTTCTGTAAAATTTGGGGAAAGGGGTCAAAACGGCAGTTTTTGGGAAAGTTGTTTTGAATTTAATGAATCTGCTAACTTCTGACATGTTTTACCGAAGCCAGAAAAACAGGCGAAGGGTTACAAAATTAGCTCTAGTTACAGATTGGTAGACCCGATTTGAAATCCGACTTGTTGCTTGAAAAGCTGAAGATTAGGGGTAGATTTTATATAGAAAACATTGTTTTCTGTAAAATGTTTTGAATTTAATGAATCTGCTAACTTCTGACATTTTTTACCGAAGCCAGAAAAACAGGCGAAGGATTACAAAAATAGCTCTAGTTACAGATTGGTAGACCCGATTTGAAATCCGACTTGTTGCTTGAAAAGCTGAAGATTAGGGGTAGATTTTATATAGAAAACATTGTTTTCTGTAAAATGTTGGGAAAGGGGTCAAAACGGCAGTTTTTGTGAAAGTTGTTTTGAATTTAATGAATGTGCTAACTTCTGACATTTTTTACCGAAGCCAGAAAAACAGGCGAAGGGTTACAAAAATAGCTCTAGTTACAGATTGGTAGACCCGATTTGAAATCCGACTTGTTGCTTGAAAAGCTGAAGATTAGGGGTAGATTTTATATAGAAAACATTGTTTTCTGTAAAATGTTTTGAATTTAATGAATCTGCTAACTTCTGACATTTTTTACCGAAGCCAGAAAAACAGGCGAAGGATTACAAAAATAGCTCTAGTTACAGATTGGTAGACCCGATTTGAAATCCGACTTGTTGCTTGAAAAGCTGAAGATTAGGGGTAGATTTTATATAGAAAACATTGTTTTCTGTAAAATGTTGGGAAAGGGGTCAAAACGGCAGTTTTTGTGAAAGTTGTTTTGAATTTAATGAATGTGCTAACTTCTGACATTTTTTACCGAAGCCAGAAAAACAGGCGAAGGGTTACAAAAATAGCTCTAGTTACAGATTGGTAGACCCGATTTGAAATCCGACTTGTTGCTTGAAAAGCTGAAGATTAGGGGTAGATTTTATATAGAAAACATTGTTTTCTGTAAAATGTTTTGAATTTAATGAATCTGCTAACTTCTGACATTTTTTACCGAAGCCAGAAAAACAGGCGAAGGGTTAAAAAAATAGCTCTAGTTACAGATTGGTAGACCTGATTTGAAATCCGACTTGTTGCTTGAAAAGCTGAAGATTAGGGGTAGATTTTATATAGAAAACATTGTTTTCTGTAAAATGTTGGGAAAGTGGTCAAAACGGCAGTTTTTGTAAAAGTTGTTTTGAATTCAATGAATCTGCTAACTTCTGACATTTTTTACCGAAGCCAGAAAAACAGGCGAAGGGTTACAAAAATAGCTCTAGTTACAGATTGGTAGACCCGATTTGAAATCCGACTTGTTGCTTGAAAAGCTGAAGATTGGGGTAGATTTTATATAGAAAACATTGTTTTCTGTAAAATTTGGGGAAAGGGGTCAAAACGGCAGTTTTTGGGAAAGTTGTTTTGAATTTAATGAATCTGCTAACTTCTGACATGTTTTAACGAAGCCAGAAAAACAGGCGAAGGGTTACAAAATTAGCTCTAGTTACAGATTGTTAGACCCGATTTGAAATCCGACTTGTTGCTTGAAAAGCTGAAGATTAGGGGTAGATTTTATATAGAAAACATTGTTTTCTGTAAAATTTTGGGAAAGGGGTCAAAACGGCAGTTTTTGTGAAAGTTGTTTTGAATTTAATGAATCTGCTAACTTCTGACATTTTTTACCGAAGCCAGAAAAACAGGCGAAGGGTTACAAAATTAGCTCTAGTTACAGATTGGTAGACCCGATTTGAAATCCGACTTGTTGCTTGAAAAGCTGAAGATTGGGGTAGATTTTATATAGAAAACATTGTTTTCTGTAAAATTTGGGGAAAGGGGTCAAAACGGCAGTTTTTGGGAAAGTTGTTTTGAATTTAATGAATCTGCTAACTTCTGACATGTTTTACCGAAGCCAGAAAAACAGGCGAAGGGTTACAAAATTAGCTCTAGTTACAGATTGGTAGACCCGATTTGAAATCCGACTTGTTGCTTGAAAAGCTGAAGATTAGGGGTAGATTTTATATAGAAAACATTGTTTTCTGTAAAATTTTGGGAAAGGGGTCAAAACGGCAGTTTTTGTGAAAGTTGTTTTGAATTTAATGAATGTGCTAACTTCTGACATTTTTTACCGAAGCCAGAAAAACAGGCGAAGGGTTACAAAAATAGCTCTAGTTACAGATTGGTAGACCCGATTTGAAATCCGACTTGTTGCTTGAAAAGCTGAAGATTAGGGGTAGATTTTATATAGAAAACATTGTTTTCTGTAAAATGTTTTGAATTTAATGAATCTGCTAACTTCTGACATTTTTTACCGAAGCCAGAAAAACAGGCGAAGGATTACAAAAATAGCTCTAGTTACAGATTGGTAGACCCGATTTGAAATCCGACTTGTTGCTTGAAAAGCTGAAGATTAGGGGTAGATTTTATATAGAAAACATTGTTTTCTGTAAAATGTTGGGAAAGGGGTCACAACGGCAGTTTTTGTGAAAGTTGTTTTGAATTTAATGAATGTGCTAACTTCTGACATTTTTTACCGAAGCCAGAAAAACAGGCGAAGGGTTACAAAAATAGCTCTAGTTACAGATTGGTAGACCCGATTTGAAATCCGACTTGTTGCTTGAAAAGCTGAAGATTAGGGGTAGATTTTATATAGAAAACATTGTTTTCTGTAAAATGTTTTGAATTTAATGAATCTGCTAACTTCTGACATTTTTTACCGAAGCCAGAAAAACAGGCGAAGGGTTAAAAAAATAGCTCTAGTTACAGATTGGTAGACCTGATTTGAAATCCGACTTGTTGCTTGAAAAGCTGAAGATTAGGGGTAGATTTTATATAGAAAACATTGTTTTCTGTAAAATGTTGGGAAAGTGGTCAAAACGGCAGTTTTTGTAAAAGTTGTTTTGAATTCAATGAATCTGCTAACTTCTGACATTTTTTACCGAAGCCAGAAAAACAGGCGAAGGGTTACAAAAATAGCTCTAGTTACAGATTGGTAGACCCGATTTGAAATCCGACTTGTTGCTTGAAAAGCTGAAGATTGGGGTAGATTTTATATAGAAAACATTGTTTTCTGTAAAATTTGGGGAAAGGGGTCAAAACGGCAGTTTTTGGGAAAGTTGTTTTGAATTTAATGAATCTGCTAACTTCTGACATGTTTTACCGAAGCCAGAAAAACAGGCGAAGGGTTACAAAATTAGCTCTAGTTACAGATTGTTAGACCCGATTTGAAATCCGACTTGTTGCTTGAAAAGCTGAAGATTAGGGGTAGATTTTATATAGAAAACATTGTTTTCTGTAAAATTTTGGGAAAGGGGTCAAAACGGCAGTTTTTGTGAAAGTTGTTTTGAATTTAATGAATCTGCTAACTTCTGACATTTTTTACCGAAGCCAGAAAAACAGGCGAAGGGTTACAAAATTAGCTCTAGTTACAGATTGGTAGACCCGATTTGAAATCCGACTTGTTGCTTGAAAAGCTGAAGATTGGGGTAGATTTTATATAGAAAACATTGTTTTCTGTAAAATTTGGGGAAAGGGGTCAAAACGGCAGTTTTTGGGAAAGTTGTTTTGAATTTAATGAATCTGCTAACTTCTGACATGTTTTACCGAAGCCAGAAAAACAGGCGAAGGGTTACAAAATTAGCTCTAGTTACAGATTGGTAGACCCGATTTGAAATCCGACTTGTTGCTTGAAAAGCTGAAGATTAGGGGTAGATTTTATATAGAAAACATTGTTTTCTGTAAAATTTTGGGAAAGGGGTCAAAACGGCAGTTTTTGTGAAAGTTGTTTTGAATTTAATGAATCTGCTAACTTCTGACATTTTTTACCGAAGCCAGAAAAACAGGCGAAGGGTTACAAAAATAGCTCTAGTTACAGATTGGTAGACCCGATTTGAAATCCGACTTGTTGCTTGAAAAGCTGAAGATTAGGGGTAGATTTTATATAGAAAACATTGTTTTCTGTAAAATGTTGGGAAAGGGGTCAAAACGGCAGTTTTTGTGAAAGTTGTTTTGAATTTAATGAATGTGCTAACTTCTGACATTTTTTACCGAAGCCAGAAAAACAGGCGAAGGGTTACAAAAATAGCTCTAGTTACAGATTGGTAGACCCGATTTGAAATCCGACTTGTTGCTTGAAAAGCTGAAGATTAGGGGTAGATTTTATATAGAAAACATTGTTTTCTGTAAAATGTTTTGAATTTAATGAATCTGCTAACTTCTGACATTTTTTACCGAAGCCAGAAAAACAGGCGAAGGATTACAAAAATAGCTCTAGTTACAGATTGGTAGACCCGATTTGAAATCCGACTTGTTGCTTGAAAAGCTGAAGATTAGGGGTAGATTTTATATAGAAAACATTGTTTTCTGTAAAATGTTGGGAAAGGGGTCAAAACGGCAGTTTTTGTGAAAGTTGTTTTGAATTTAATGAATGTGCTAACTTCTGACATGTTTTACCGAAGCCAGAAAAACAGGCGAAGGGTTACAAAAATAGCTCTAGTTACAGATTGGTAGACCCGATTTGAAATCCGACTTGTTGCTTGAAAAGCTGAAGATTGGGGTAGATTTTATATAGAAAACATTGTTTTCTGTAAAATTTGGGGAAAGGGGTCAAAACGGCAGTTTTTGGGAAAGTTGTTTTGAATTTAATGAATCTGCTAACTTCTGACATGTTTTACCGAAGCCAGAAAAACAGGCGAAGGGTTACAAAATTAGCTCTAGTTACAGATTGTTAGACCCGATTTGAAATCCGACTTGTTGCTTGAAAAGCTGAAGATTAGGGGTAGATTTTATATAGAAAACATTGTTTTCTGTAAAATTTTGGGAAAGGGGTCAAAACGGCAGTTTTTGTGAAAGTTGTTTTGAATTTAATGAATCTGCTAACTTCTGACATTTTTTACCGAAGCCAGAAAAACAGGCGAAGGGTTACAAAATTAGCTCTAGTTACAGATTGGTAGACCCGATTTGAAATCCGACTTGTTGCTTGAAAAGCTGAAGATTGGGGTAGATTTTATATAGAAAACATTGTTTTCTGTAAAATTTGGGGAAAGGGGTCAAAACGGCAGTTTTTGGGAAAGTTGTTTTGAATTTAATGAATCTGCTAACTTCTGACATGTTTTACCGAAGCCAGAAAAACAGGCGAAGGGTTACAAAATTAGCTCTAGTTACAGATTGGTAGACCCGATTTGAAATCCGACTTGTTGCTTGAAAAGCTGAAGATTAGGGGTAGATTTTATATAGAAAACATTGTTTTCTGTAAAATTTTGGGAAAGGGGTCAAAACGGCAGTTTTTGTGAAAGTTGTTTTGAATTTAATGAATCTGCTAACTTCTGACATTTTTTACCGAAGCCAGAAAAACAGGCGAAGGGTTACAAAAATAGCTCTAGTTACAGATTGGTAGACCCGATTTGAAATCCGACTTGTTGCTTGAAAAGCTGAAGATTAGGGGTAGATTTTATATAGAAAACATTGTTTTCTGTAAAATGTTGGGAAAGGGGTCAAAACGGCAGTTTTTGTGAAAGTTGTTTTGAATTTAATGAATGTGCTAACTTCTGACATTTTTTACCGAAGCCAGAAAAACAGGCGAAGGGTTACAAAAATAGCTCTAGTTACAGATTGGTAGACCCGATTTGAAATCCGACTTGTTGCTTGAAAAGCTGAAGATTAGGGGTAGATTTTATATAGAAAACATTGTTTTCTGTAAAATGTTGGGAAAGGGGTCAAAACGGCAGTTTTTGTGAAAGTTGTTTTGAATTTAATGAATGTGCTAACTTCTGACATTTTTTACCGAAGCCAGAAAAACAGGCGAAGGGTTACAAAAATAGCTCTAGTTACAGATTGGTAGACCCGATTTGAAATCCGACTTGTTGCTTGAAAAGCTGAAGATTAGGGGTAGATTTTATATAGAAAACATTGTTTTCTGTAAAATGTTTTGAATTTAATGAATCTGCTAACTTCTGACATTTTTTACCGAAGCCAGAAAAACAGGCGAAGGATTACAAAAATAGCTCTAGTTACAGATTGGTAGACCCGATTTGAAATCCGACTTGTTGCTTGAAAAGCTGAAGATTAGGGGTAGATTTTATATAGAAAACATTGTTTTCTGTAAAATGTTGGGAAAGGGGTCAAAACGGCAGTTTTTGTGAAAGTTGTTTTGAATTTAATGAATGTGCTAACTTCTGACATGTTTTACCGAAGCCAGAAAAACAGGCGAAGGGTTACAAAAATAGCTCTAGTTACAGATTGGTAGACCCGATTTGAAATCCGACTTGTTGCTTGAAAAGCTGAAGATTGGGGTAGATTTTATATAGAAAACATTGTTTTCTGTAAAATTTGGGGAAAGGGGTCAAAACGGCAGTTTTTGGGAAAGTTGTTTTGAATTTAATGAATCTGCTAACTTCTGACACGTTTTACCGAAGCCAGAAAAACAGGCGAAGGGTTACAAAATTAGCTCTAGTTACAGATTGTTAGACCCGATTTGAAATCCGACTTGTTGCTTGAAAAGCTGAAGATTAGGGGTAGATTTTATATAGAAAACATTGTTTTCTGTAAAATTTTGGGAAAGGGGTCAAAACGGCAGTTTTTGTGAAAGTTGTTTTGAATTTAATGAATCTGCTAACTTCTGACATTTTTTACCGAAGCCAGAAAAACAGGCGAAGGGTTACAAAATTAGCTCTAGTTACAGATTGTTAGACCCGATTTGAAATCCGACTTGTTGCTTGAAAAGCTGAAGATTAGGGGTAGATTTTATATAGAAAACATTGTTTTCTGTAAAATTTTGGGAAAGGGGTCAAAACGGCAGTTTTTGTGAAAGTTGTTTTGAATTTAATGAATCTGCTAACTTCTGACATTTTTTACCGAAGCCAGAAAAACAGGCGAAGGGTTACAAAATTAGCTCTAGTTACAGATTGGTAGACCCGATTTGAAATCCGACTTGTTGCTTGAAAAGCTGAAGATTGGGGTAGATTTTATATAGAAAACATTGTTTTCTGTAAAATTTGGGGAAAGGGGTCAAAACGGCAGTTTTTGGGAAAGTTGTTTTGAATTTAATGAATCTGCTAACTTCTGACATGTTTTACCGAAGCCAGAAAAACAGGCGAAGGGTTACAAAATTAGCTCTAGTTACAGATTGGTAGACCCGATTTGAAATCCGACTTGTTGCTTGAAAAGCTGAAGATTAGGGGTAGATTTTATATAGAAAACATTGTTTTCTGTAAAATTTTGGGAAAGGGGTCAAAACGGCAGTTTTTGTGAAAGTTGTTTTGAATTTAATGAATGTGCTAACTTCTGACATTTTTTACCGAAGCCAGAAAAACAGGCGAAGGGTTACAAAAATAGCTCTAGTTACAGATTGGTAGACCCGATTTGAAATCCGACTTGTTGCTTGAAAAGCTGAAGATTAGGGGTAGATTTTATATAGAAAACATTGTTTTCTGTAAAATGTTTTGAATTTAATGAATCTGCTAACTTCTGACATTTTTTACCGAAGCCAGAAAAACAGGCGAAGGATTACAAAAATAGCTCTAGTTACAGATTGGTAGACCCGATTTGAAATCCGACTTGTTGCTTGAAAAGCTGAAGATTAGGGGTAGATTTTATATAGAAAACATTGTTTTCTGTAAAATGTTGGGAAAGGGGTCAAAACGGCAGTTTTTGTGAAAGTTGTTTTGAATTTAATGAATGTGCTAACTTCTGACATTTTTTACCGAAGCCAGAAAAACAGGCGAAGGGTTACAAAAATAGCTCTAGTTACAGATTGGTAGACCCGATTTGAAATCCGACTTGTTGCTTGAAAAGCTGAAGATTAGGGGTAGATTTTATATAGAAAACATTGTTTTCTGTAAAATGTTTTGAATTTAATGAATCTGCTAACTTCTGACATTTTTTACCGAAGCCAGAAAAACAGGCGAAGGGTTAAAAAAATAGCTCTAGTTACAGATTGGTAGACCTGATTTGAAATCCGACTTGTTGCTTGAAAAGCTGAAGATTAGGGGTAGATTTTATATAGAAAACATTGTTTTCTGTAAAATGTTGGGAAAGTGGTCAAAACGGCAGTTTTTGTGAAAGTTGTTTTGAATTCAATGAATCTGCTAACTTCTGACATTTTTTACCGAAGCCAGAAAAACAGGCGAAGGGTTACAAAAATAGCTCTAGTTACAGATTGGTAGACCCGATTTGAAATCCGACTTGTTGCTTGAAAAGCTGAAGATTGGGGTAGATTTTATATAGAAAACATTGTTTTCTGTAAAATTTGGGGAAAGGGGTCAAAACGGCAGTTTTTGGGAAAGTTGTTTTGAATTTAATGAATCTGCTAACTTCTGACATGTTTTACCGAAGCCAGAAAAACAGGCGAAGGGTTACAAAATTAGCTCTAGTTACAGATTGTTAGACCCGATTTGAAATCCGACTTGTTGCTTGAAAAGCTGAAGATTAGGGGTAGATTTTATATAGAAAACATTGTTTTCTGTAAAATTTTGGGAAAGGGGTCAAAACGGCAGTTTTTGTGAAAGTTGTTTTGAATTTAATGAATCTGCTAACTTCTGACATTTTTTACCGAAGCCAGAAAAACAGGCGAAGGGTTACAAAATTAGCTCTAGTTACAGATTGGTAGACCCGATTTGAAATCCGACTTGTTGCTTGAAAAGCTGAAGATTGGGGTAGATTTTATATAGAAAACATTGTTTTCTGTAAAATTTGGGGAAAGGGGTCAAAACGGCAGTTTTTGGGAAAGTTGTTTTGAATTTAATGAATCTGCTAACTTCTGACATGTTTTACCGAAGCCAGAAAAACAGGCGAAGGGTTACAAAATTAGCTCTAGTTACAGATTGGTAGACCCGATTTGAAATCCGACTTGTTGCTTGAAAAGCTGAAGATTAGGGGTAGATTTTATATAGAAAACATTGTTTTCTGTAAAATTTTGGGAAAGGGGTCAAAACGGCAGTTTTTGTGAAAGTTGTTTTGAATTTAATGAATCTGCTAACTTCTGACATTTTTTACCGAAGCCAGAAAAACAGGCGAAGGGTTACAAAAATAGCTCTAGTTACAGATTGGTAGACCCGATTTGAAATCCGACTTGTTGCTTGAAAAGCTGAAGATTAGGGGTAGATTTTATATAGAAAACATTGTTTTCTGTAAAATGTTGGGAAAGGGGTCAAAACGGCAGTTTTTGTGAAAGTTGTTTTGAATTTAATGAATGTGCTAACTTCTGACATTTTTTACCGAAGCCAGAAAAACAGGCGAAGGGTTACAAAAATAGCTCTAGTTACAGATTGGTAGACCCGATTTGAAATCCGACTTGTTGCTTGAAAAGCTGAAGATTAGGGGTAGATTTTATATAGAAAACATTGTTTTCTGTAAAATGTTTTGAATTTAATGAATCTGCTAACTTCTGACATTTTTTACCGAAGCCAGAAAAACAGGCGAAGGATTACAAAAATAGCTCTAGTTACAGATTGGTAGACCCGATTTGAAATCCGACTTGTTGCTTGAAAAGCTGAAGATTAGGGGTAGATTTTATATAGAAAACATTGTTTTCTGTAAAATGTTGGGAAAGGGGTCAAAACGGCAGTTTTTGTGAAAGTTGTTTTGAATTTAATGAATGTGCTAACTTCTGACATGTTTTACCGAAGCCAGAAAAACAGGCGAAGGGTTACAAAAATAGCTCTAGTTACAGATTGGTAGACCCGATTTGAAATCCGACTTGTTGCTTGAAAAGCTGAAGATTGGGGTAGATTTTATATAGAAAACATTGTTTTCTGTAAAATTTGGGGAAAGGGGTCAAAACGGCAGTTTTTGGGAAAGTTGTTTTGAATTTAATGAATCTGCTAACTTCTGACATGTTTTACCGAAGCCAGAAAAACAGGCGAAGGGTTACAAAATTAGCTCTAGTTACAGATTGTTAGACCCGATTTGAAATCCGACTTGTTGCTTGAAAAGCTGAAGATTAGGGGTAGATTTTATATAGAAAACATTGTTTTCTGTAAAATTTTGGGAAAGGGGTCAAAACGGCAGTTTTTGTGAAAGTTGTTTTGAATTTAATGAATCTGCTAACTTCTGACATTTTTTACCGAAGCCAGAAAAACAGGCGAAGGGTTACAAAATTAGCTCTAGTTACAGATTGGTAGACCCGATTTGAAATCCGACTTGTTGCTTGAAAAGCTGAAGATTGGGGTAGATTTTATATAGAAAACATTGTTTTCTGTAAAATTTGGGGAAAGGGGTCAAAACGGCAGTTTTTGGGAAAGTTGTTTTGAATTTAATGAATCTGCTAACTTCTGACATGTTTTACCGAAGCCAGAAAAACAGGCGAAGGGTTACAAAATTAGCTCTAGTTACAGATTGGTAGACCCGATTTGAAATCCGACTTGTTGCTTGAAAAGCTGAAGATTAGGGGTAGATTTTATATAGAAAACATTGTTTTCTGTAAAATTTTGGGAAAGGGGTCAAAACGGCAGTTTTTGTGAAAGTTGTTTTGAATTTAATGAATCTGCTAACTTCTGACATTTTTTACCGAAGCCAGAAAAACAGGCGAAGGGTTACAAAAATAGCTCTAGTTACAGATTGGTAGACCCGATTTGAAATCCGACTTGTTGCTTGAAAAGCTGAAGATTAGGGGTAGATTTTATATAGAAAACATTGTTTTCTGTAAAATGTTGGGAAAGGGGTCAAAACGGCAGTTTTTGTGAAAGTTGTTTTGAATTTAATGAATGTGCTAACTTCTGACATTTTTTACCGAAGCCAGAAAAACAGGCGAAGGGTTACAAAAATAGCTCTAGTTACAGATTGGTAGACCCGATTTGAAATCCGACTTGTTGCTTGAAAAGCTGAAGATTAGGGGTAGATTTTATATAGAAAACATTGTTTTCTGTAAAATGTTGGGAAAGGGGTCAAAACGGCAGTTTTTGTGAAAGTTGTTTTGAATTTAATGAATGTGCTAACTTCTGACATTTTTTACCGAAGCCAGAAAAACAGGCGAAGGGTTACAAAAATAGCTCTAGTTACAGATTGGTAGACCCGATTTGAAATCCGACTTGTTGCTTGAAAAGCTGAAGATTAGGGGTAGATTTTATATAGAAAACATTGTTTTCTGTAAAATGTTTTGAATTTAATGAATCTGCTAACTTCTGACATTTTTTACCGAAGCCAGAAAAACAGGCGAAGGATTACAAAAATAGCTCTAGTTACAGATTGGTAGACCCGATTTGAAATCCGACTTGTTGCTTGAAAAGCTGAAGATTAGGGGTAGATTTTATATAGAAAACATTGTTTTCTGTAAAATGTTGGGAAAGGGGTCAAAACGGCAGTTTTTGTGAAAGTTGTTTTGAATTTAATGAATGTGCTAACTTCTGACATGTTTTACCGAAGCCAGAAAAACAGGCGAAGGGTTACAAAAATAGCTCTAGTTACAGATTGGTAGACCCGATTTGAAATCCGACTTGTTGCTTGAAAAGCTGAAGATTGGGGTAGATTTTATATAGAAAACATTGTTTTCTGTAAAATTTGGGGAAAGGGGTCAAAACGGCAGTTTTTGGGAAAGTTGTTTTGAATTTAATGAATCTGCTAACTTCTGACATGTTTTACCGAAGCCAGAAAAACAGGCGAAGGGTTACAAAATTAGCTCTAGTTACAGATTGTTAGACCCGATTTGAAATCCGACTTGTTGCTTGAAAAGCTGAAGATTAGGGGTAGATTTTATATAGAAAACATTGTTTTCTGTAAAATTTTGGGAAAGGGGTCAAAACGGCAGTTTTTGTGAAAGTTGTTTTGAATTTAATGAATCTGCTAACTTCTGACATTTTTTACCGAAGCCAGAAAAACAGGCGAAGGGTTACAAAATTAGCTCTAGTTACAGATTGGTAGACCCGATTTGAAATCCGACTTGTTGCTTGAAAAGCTGAAGATTGGGG
>NW_026601092.1:0-40000 GCF_029448725.1 Salvelinus fontinalis
GAGAACACGTGGGCAGACGAAGAGAGAGCAGTAGGAGTAGCAGTGTTATCTGTGGTGAGCCATGTTTCCGTCAGTGCCAAGAAGTCGAGGGACTGGAGGGAAGCATAGGCTGAGATGAACTCTGCCTTGTTGGCCGCAGATCGGCAGTTCCAGAGGCTACCGGAGACCTGGAACTCCACGTGGGTCGTGCGGGCTGGGACCACCAGGTTAGGGTGGGCGCGGCCACGCGGTGTGAAGCGTTTGTATGGTCTGTGCAGAGAGGAGAGAACAGGGATAGACAGACACATGGTTGACAGGCTACAGAAGAGGCTACGCTAATGCAAAGGAGATTAGAATGACAAGTGGGCTACACGTCTCGAATGTTCAGAAAGTTAAGCTTACGTTGCAAAAAAATAAAAATAAAATACAAGATCTTATTGACTAAAATGATATAGTACTGCTGGCTGGTGAAGTAGCCTGGCTAGCAGTGGCTACGTTGTTGAAAGTGAAGCTGGCTAGGTAACCTCGACAATTTCACTAAATTTCTCTAAACTACACAATTATCATGGATACAAGGACAGCAAAGACAACTAGCTAACACTACGCTAATCAAGTCGTTCCGTTGTAATGTAAGTTTCTACAGTGCTGCTATTCGGTAGAAGTTGGCTAGCTAGCAGTGTTGGCTAGGTAGGAGGACGGCAGCGCGGCAGGCGAAAAATAGCTGGCTAGCTAACCGATAATTACTCAAAGCTACACAATTATCTTAGATAAAAAGATAGCAAAGAAAACTATGTAGCTAGCTAACACTACACAAGTCAAGTCGTTCCGTTGTAATGTAATCGTTTCTACAGTGCTGCTAATCGGTGGCTAACTGGCTAGCTAGCAGGGTTGACTACGTTACGTTACGTTACGTTAGGGCGAGAATACCTGGCTAGCGAACCTCAGCGAACCTTGATAACTACACAATTATCACCGATACAACTGTTTGGCCATAATGTCCACCGACATCTACTTTGTTCATGACACAAGTAATTTTTCCAACAATTGTTTACAGACAGATTATTTCACTTATAATTCACTGTATCACAATTACAGTGGGTCAGAAGTTTACATACACTAAGTTGATTGTGCCTTTAAACAGCTTGGAAAATTCCAGAAAATTATGTCATCGCTTTAGAAGCGTCTGATAGGCTAATTGACATCATTTGAGTCAATTGGAGGTGTACCTGTGGATGTATTTTAAGGCCTACCTTCAAACTCAGTGCCTCTTTGCTTGACATCATGGGAAAATCAAAAGAAATCAGCCAAGACCTTTGTAGACCACCACAAGTCTGGTTCATCATTGGGATCAATTTCCAAACGCCTGAAGGTTCCATGTTCATCTGTACAAACAATAGTACGCAAGTATAAACACCATGGGACCACGCAGCCATCATACCGCTCAGGATGGAGACGCGTTCTGTCTCCTAGTATGTTGGTGCGAAAAGTGCAAATCAATCCCAGAACAACAGCAAAGGACCTTGTGAAGATGCTGGAGGAAACAGGTACAAAAGTATCTATATCCACAGTAAAATGAGTCCTATATCGACATAACCTTAAAGGCCTCTCAGCAAGGAAGAAGCCACTGCTCCAAAACCGCCATAAAAAAGCCAGACTACGGTTTGCAACTGCACATGGGGACAAAGATCGTACTTTTTGGAGAAATGTCCTCTGGTCTGATGAAACAAAAATATAACTGTTTGGCCATAATGTCCATTGTTATGTTTGGAGGAAAAAGGGGGAGGCTTGCAGCCGAAGAACACCATCCCAACCGTGAAGCACGGGGGTGGCAGCATCATGTTGTGGGGCTGCTTTGCTGCAGGAGGGCCTGGTGCACTTCACAAAACAGATGGCATCATGAGGAAATACAATTATGTGGATATATTGAAGCAACATCTCAAGACATAAGTCAGGAAGTTAAGGCTTGGTCACAAATGGGTCTTCCAAATGGACAATGACCCCCAAGCATACTTCCAAAGTTGTGGCAAAATGGCTTAAGGACAACAAAGTCAAGGTTTTGGAGTGGCCATCACAAAGCCCTGACCTCAATCCTTTAGAACAATTTGTGGGCAGAACTGAAAAAGTGTGTGTGAGCAAGGAGGTCTACAAACCTGACTCAGTTACACCAGCTATGTCAGGAGGAATGGGCCAAATTTCACTCAACTTATTGTGGGAAGCTTGTGAAAGGCTACCCGAAATGTTTGACCCAAGTTAAACAATTTAAAGGCAAAGCTACCAAATACTAATTGAGTGTATGTAAACTTCTGACCCACTGGGAATGTGATGAAAGAAATTAAAGCTGAAATAAATAATTATCTCTACTATTATTCTGACATTTCACATTCTTAAAATAAAGTGGTGATCCTAACTGACCTACAACAGAGATTTTTTACTAGGATTTAAATGTCAGGAATTGTGAAAAACTGAGTTTAAATGTGTTTGGTTAAGGTGTACGTAAACTTCCGACTTCAACTGTATCTGCTGCATTCCCTACTGAACACAACCCTGAAACTACATGGGCCTGGGCTGCCCCTTTAATTGACAGAATCTCGCACTATCCTTTTAAGGGAGCGACCCAGTGCAGGGCTAATGAGTATGAACCTGTTGACGCTGACAGAGGAATCATGGGCTAGAGACTCCCAGGCCGACTTAATTAAAATGACAATGAAGCATATGCCAGTGTGTTGCAGAGAGACTCTCAGCAGTAGGGTTCTGACGTACTGTAGAGGACATGGCGGTGCCCAGCCTGTGTAGAGCACAGGACAGCACATCCAGGGCCATTGTTTTTGGAC
This sequence comes from Salvelinus fontinalis, assembly GCF_029448725.1. NCBI lineage: Eukaryota > Metazoa > Chordata > Actinopteri > Salmoniformes > Salmonidae > Salvelinus > Salvelinus fontinalis. The sequence goes on from NW_026601092.1 coordinate 2,811, forward strand.
CAGGGTGAAAGAAAGAGGATCTCTTTCTCTCCCTACTCCATGTGGTACACATATACCGACACACGTCTTGCAGTAGCCAGATGTTGGGAGAAGAGAGGCCTAGCTAAGAGGCAGACACACTACATTGCACAGGGAGACTGAGCCTCCACTAAACTAGCCCCAAACCAAACACAACACAAAGAGAAAGAGACTAGTGAGAGACTAGCGAGCGACTGGAGAGAGAGAGAGAGCGAGCGACTGGAGAGAGCGAGCGACTGGAGAGAGCGAGCGACTGGAGAGAGCGAGCGACTGGAGAGAGCGAGCGACTGGAGAGAGAGAGAGAGCGAGCGACTGGAGAGAGAGCGAGCGACTGGAGAGAGAGAGAGCGAGCGAGCGACTGGAGAGAGAGAGAGCGAGCGAGCGACTGGAGAGAGAGAGAGCGAGCGAGCGACTGGAGAGAGAGAGAGCGAGCGAGCGACTGGAGAGAGAGCGAGAGCGAGCGACTGGAGAGAGAGAGAGCGAGAGAGCGACTGGAGAGAGAGCGAGCGAGCGACTGGAGAGAGAGAGAGACTTGAATGAACTACAGGACGAAATACAAACCCTCCAATCCAAAAAGGCATGTGGTGTTGATGGTAATCTAAGTGACATTATAATATATACAGACCACAAATTCCAATTGGCTAAACTTACATCTTTCCCAATATTTGGAACCAAGGACCCCAATCCACAAAAGTGGAGACAAATTTTACCCCAATAACTACCATGTGATATACGTCAACAGCAACCTTGGGAAAATCCTCTGCATTATCATTAACAGCAGAATCATACATTTACTCAGTGAAAACAATGTACTGGGCCAATGTCAAATTGGCTTTTTACCAAATTACCATATGACAGACCACGTATTCACCCTGTACACCCTAATTGACAAACAAACAAACCAAAACAAAGGCAAACGTCTCACCCCCAAACGGGCTCATTATGCATCGTCACACTACATACTCAAAAGAGCCTGTTCTGTTGTCCAAGAAAATGTCAATGTTTTAGAAAACACACACACACACACACACACACACACACACACACACACACACACGAAGTGCAGGCCAATAATTTTAGAAGGCGATTTGAAAAAGGCTTGAAGAGGTTAAGCGAGGTAACCGCATTTTGAAACAGAGACTGAAGAGTGGAAATGGAGCCAGCAGAGGGGGGGGGGGGGGGGGGGCAAGAAGGAGAGATGGGGGAGAGACAGGGGAAGAAGATAAATGGAGAGGGAGAATATAGGAGAGAGAGAGACTGGGAGGGAGAATATAGGAGAGAGAGAGACAGGGAGGGAGAATAAAGGAGAGAGAGAGAGACAGGGAGGGAGAATAAAGGAGAGAGAGAGAGACTGGGAGGGAGAATAAAGGGGAGAGAGAGAGACTGGGAGGGAGAATATAGGGGAGAGAGAGACTGGGAGGGAGAATATAGGGGAGAGAGAGACTGGGAGGGAGAATAAAGGAGAGAGAGAGAGACTGGGAGGGAGAATATAGGGGAGAGAGAGACTGGGAGGGAGAATAAAGGAGAGAGAGAGAGACTGGGAGGGAGAATATAGGGGAGAGAGAGACTGGGAGGGAGAATATAGGAGAGAGAGAGACTGGGAGGGAGAATATAGGGGAGAGAGAGACTGGGAGGGAGAATAAAGGAGAGAGAGAGAGACTGGGAGGGAGAATATAGGGGAGAGAGAGACTGGGAGGGAGAATAAAGGAGAGAGAGAGAGACTGGGAGGGAGAATATAGGAGAGAGAGATTGGGAGGGAGAATATAGGGGAGAGAGACAGGGAGGGAGAATAAAGGAGAGAGAGAGAGACTGGGAGGGAGAATATAGGAGAGAGAGACTGGGAGGGAGAATATAGGAGAGAGAGAGACTGGGAGGGAGAATATAGGGGAGAGAGAGACTGGGAGGGAGAATATAGGAGAGAGAGACTGGGAGGGAGAATATAGGGGAGAGAGAGACTGGGAGGGAGAATATAGGAGAGAGAGACAGGGAGGGAGAATAAAGGAGAGAGAGAGAGACTGGGAGGGAGAATATAGGAGAGAGAGACTGGGAGGGAGAATATAGGAGAGAGAGACAGGGAGGGAGAATAAAGGAGAGAGAGAGAGACTGGGAGGGAGAATATAGGAGAGAGAGACTGGGAGGGAGAATATAGGAGAGAGAGAGACTGGGAGGGAGAATATAGGGGAGAGAGAGACTGGGAGGGAGAATATAGGAGAGAGAGAGACTGGGAGGGAGAATATAGGAGAGAGAGAGACTGGGAGGGAGAATATAGGGGAGAGAGACTGGGAGGGAGAATATAGGAGAGAGAGACTGGGAGGGAGAATATAGGGGAGAGAGAGACTGGGAGGGAGAATATAGGAGAGAGAGACAGGGAGGGAGAATATAGGGGAGAGAGAGACTGGGAGGGAGAATATAGGAGAGAGAGACAGGGAGGGAGAATATAGGGGAGAGAGAGACTGGGAGGGAGAATAAAGGAGAGAGAGAGAGACTGGGAGGGAGAATATAGGAGAGAGAGAGACTGGGAGGGAGAATATAGGAGAGAGAGAGACTGGGAGGGAGAATATAGGAGAGAGAGAGACTGGGAGGGAGAATATAGGGGAGAGAGACTGGGAGGGAGAATATAGGAGAGAGAGACTGGGAGGGAGAATATAGGAGAGAGAGAGACTGGGAGGGAGAATATAGGAGAGAGAGAGACTGGGAGGGAGAATATAGGAGAGAGAGACTGGGAGGGAGAATAAAGGAGAGAGAGAGAGACTGGGAGGGAGAATAAAGGAGAGAGAGAGAGACTGGGAGGGAGAATATAGGAGAGAGAGACTGGGAGGGAGAATATAGGAGAGAGAGACTGGGAGGGAGAATATAGGAGAGAGAGAGACTGGGAGGGAGAATATAGGGGAGAGAGAGACTGGGAGGGAGAATATAGGAGAGAGAGAGACTGGGAGGGAGAATATAGGAGAGAGAGAGACAGGGAGGGAGAATATAGGAGAGAGAGAGACTGGGAGGGAGAATAAAAGAGAGATAGACTGGGAGGGAGAATATAGGGGAGAGAGACTGGGAGGGAGAATATAGGAGAGAGAGAGACAGGGAGGGAGAATAAAAGAGAGAGAGACAGGGAGGGAGAATAAAAGAGAGAGAGACTGGGAGGGAGAATATAGGGGAGAGAGAGACTGGGAGGGAGAATATAGGAGAGAGAGACTGGGAGGGAGAATATAGGAGAGAGAGACTGGGAGGGAGAATATAGGAGAGAGAGAGACAGGGAGGGAGAATAAAGGAGGGAGAATATAGGAGAGGGAGACTGGGAGGGAGAATATAGGGGAGAGAGATAGACTTGGAGGGAGAATATAGGAGAGAGAGACTGGGAGGGAGAATATAGGGGAGAGAGAGACTGGGAGGGAGAATATAGGGGAGAGAGAGACTGGGAGGGAGAATATCGGGGAGAGAGAGACTGGGAGGGAGAATATAGGAGAGAGAGAGAGACTGGGAGGGAGAATATCGGGGAGAGAGAGACTGGGAGGGAGAATATAGGAGAGAGAGAGACTGGGAGGGAGAATATAGAAGAGAGAGAGACTGGGAGGGAGAATATAGGAGAGAGAGAGACTGGGAGGGAGAATATAGGAGAGAGAGAGAGACTGGGAGGGAGAATATAGGGGAGAGAGAGACTGGGAGGGAGAATATAGGGGAGAGAGAGACTGGGAAAGAGAATATAGGAGAGAGAGACTGGGAGGGAGAATATAGGGGAGAGAGAGACTGGGAAAGAGAATATAGGAGAGAGAGACTGGGAGGGAGAATTTAGGGGAGAGAGAGAGACTGGGAGGGAGAATATAGGGGAGAGAGAGACTGGGAGGGAGAATATAGGGGAGAGAGAGACTGGGAGGGAGAATATAGGAGAGAGAGACTGGGAGGGAGAATAAAGGAGAGAGAGAGACTGGGAGGGAGAATATAGGAGAGAGAGAGACTGGGAGGGAGAATATAGGGGAGAGAGAGACTGGGAGGGAGATTATAGGGGAGAGAGAGACTGGGAGAGAGAATATAGGAGAGAGAGACTGGGAGGGAGAATATAGGAGAGAGAGAGACTGGGAGGGAGAATATAGGGGAGAGAGAGACTGGGAGGGAGAATATAGGGGAGAGAGAGACTGGGAGGGAGAATATAGGGGAGAGAGACTGCGAGGGGGAATATAGGAGAGAGAGACTGGGAGGGAGAATATAGGGGAGAGAGAGACTGGGAGGGAGAATATAGGGGAGAGAGAGACTGGGAGGGAGAATATAGGGGAGAGAGACTGGGAGGGAGAATAAAGGAGAGAGAGAGACTGGGAGGGAGAATATAGGAGAGAGAGAGACTGGGAGGGAGAATATAGGAGAGAGAGAGACTGGGAGGGAGAATATAGGAGAGAGAGAGACTGGGAGGGAGAATAAAGGAGAGAGAGACAGGGAGGGAGAATATAGGAGAGAGAGACTGGGAGGGAGAATATAGGAGAGAGAGACTGGGAGGGAGAATAAAGGAGAGAGAGACAGGGAGGGAGAATATAGGAGAGAGAGACTGGGAGGGAGAATATAGGGGAGAGAGAGACTGGGAGGGAGAATATAGGAGAGAGAGACTGGGAGGGAGAATATAGGAGAGAGAGAGACTGGGAGGGAGAATATAGGGGAGAGAGAGACTGGGAGGGAGAATATAGGGGAGAGAGAGACTGGGAGGGAGAATATAGGAGAGAGAGAGAGACTGGGAGGGAGAATATAGGGGAGAGAGAGACTGGGAGGGAGAATATAGGGGAGAGAGAGACTGGGAGGGAGAATAAAGGAGAGAGAGAGACTGGAAGGGAGAATATAGGGGAGAGAGAGACTGGGAGGGAGAATATAGGAGAGAGAGACTGGGAGGGAGAATATAGGAGAGAGAGAGAGACGGAGGGAGAATAAAGGAGAGAGAGAGAGACTGGGAGGGAGAATATAGGAGAGAGAGAGACTGGGAGGGAGAATATAGGAGAGAGAGACTGGGAGGGAGAATATAGGAGAGAGAATATAGGGGAGAGAGAGACTGGGAGGGAGAATATAGGAGAGAGAGACTGGGAGGGAGAATATAGGGGAGAGAGAGACTGGGAGGGAGAATATAGGGGAGAGAGACTGCGAGGGAGAATATAGGAGAGAGAGACTGGGAGGGAGAATATAGGGGAGAGAGAGACTGGGAGGGAGAATATAGGGGAGAGAGAGACTGGGTGGGAGAATATAGGGGAGAGAGACTGCGAGGGAGAATATAGGAGAGAGAGACTGGGAGGGAGAATATAGGGGAGAGAGAGACTGGGAGGGAGAATATAGGGGAGAGAGACTGCGAGGGAGAATATAGGAGAGAGAGACTGGGAGGGAGAATATAGGGGAGAGAGAGACTGGGAGGGAGAATATAGGGGAGAGAGAGACTGGGAGGGAGAATATAGGGGAGAGAGAGACTGGGAGGGAGAATATAGGAGAGAGAGAGACTAGAGGGAGAATATAGGAGAGAGAGAGACTGGGAGGGAGAATATAGGGGAGAGAGAGACTGGGAGGGAGAATATAGGAGAGAGAGAGACTGGGAGGGAGAATATAGGAGAGAGAGAGACTGGGAGGGAGAATATAGGGGAGAGAGAGACTGGGAGGGAGAATAAAGGAGAGAGAGAGACAGGGAGGGAGAATAAAGGAGAGAGAGAGACAGGGAGGGAGAATATAGGAGAGAGAGAGAGACTGGGAGGGAGAATGTAGGAGAGAGAGACTGGGAGGGAGAATATAGGAGAGAGAGACTGGGAGGGAGAATGTAGGAGAGAGAGAGACTGGGAGGGAGAATATGGGAGAGAGAGACTGGGAGGGAGAATATAGGGGAGAGAGACTGGGAGGGAGAATATAGGGGAGAGAGAGACTGGGAGGGAGAATGTAGGAGAGAGAGAGACTGGGAGGGAGAATGTAGGAGAGAGAGACTGGGAGGGAGAATATAGGAGAGAGAGACTGGGAGGGAGAATATAGGGGAGAGAGAGACTGGGAGGAAGAATGTAGGAGAGAGAGAGACTGGGAGGGAGAATGTAGGAGAGAGAGAGACTGGGAGGGAGAATATAGGGGAGAGAGAGACTGGGAGGGAGAATATAGGAGAGCGGGAGACTGGGAGGGAGACAGAGAGCGAGGAGGAGGAGGGTGAAGAGGAGGTCCAGGTCAGATGGAATGGGAAGGAGGGCTGACCGGTAAAAATGACAAAACGAGCATCCATCCATTGTCCTACTCTCTGACCCGTATGGTTAGGTCCACAGCTGAGGTCCAGCCAGGGAGGCTGTGTGTCTCCCTAAGGGCCATCCAGACTCACCCTGGCCTGGGGAGAGGAGCAGGGCTGTAGCCCTGGAGGGGTGGAGGAGTGGAGGTCCTGGGAAGGTGTCCAGTGGACTTCCTGGTATGTGTGTTTTCAGTTTGTGTGTGTGTTTTCAGTTTGTGTGTGTGTGCGTGCACATGCATGTGTGTGTTCCCTGTGTGTGAGCCTTGATGTTTACAAAGTCTTCTCATGCTTTGTTGATTTCAAAAAAAGCTTTTGACTCAATTTGGCATTGAGGGTCTGCTATACAAGTTGATGGAAAGCGGTGTTGGCGGAAAAACATACGACATTATAAAAAACACAAACAACGAGTTATAAGAAAACACTATCTACGGTGCATTCAGGAGGTATTCAGACCCCTTGACATTTTTCCACATTTTGTTACGTTACAGCCTTATTCTAACATGGATTAAATTGTTAGTCTTTTTTCCTCATCGATCTACACACAATACCCCATAATGACATCACAATACCCCATAATGACATCACAATACCCCATAATGACATCACAATACCCCATAATGACATCACAATACCCCATAATGACATCGCAATACCCCATAATGACATCGCAATACCCCATAATGACACAGCAAAAAAACTGTTTTTTATAAATATTAGCAAATTCATAAAAAAATGTAAACTGAAATGTCACATTTATAATAAGTATTCAGACCATTTACTCGGTACTTCGTTGAAGCACCTTTGGCAGCGATTTCAGCCTTGAGTCTTCTTGGGTATGACGCTACAAGCTTGGCCACACCTTGAAGAATCTCAAATCTAAAATACATTTTGATTCGTTTTTTTGGTTACTACATGATTCCATATGTGTTATTTCATGGTTTTGATGTCTTCACTATTATTCTACAATGTAGAAAATAGTAAAAAAAATAAAGAAAAACCCTTGAATGAGTAGATGTGTCCAAACTTTTGACTGGTAGTGTATATAATGAATATGAACCCGGGTGGGTTGAGATCAATACATATAAAAGCACTAAACCTGTCTCTAAAAGCTTCACTTGTATAAAAGTTTAACCTTTTTTTTTTTTACCACAATAGTTCTCGAGTAGATTACTAAGAAAAGCTCATCCATTGTTTAAAAATGGCCTTTTGCCTTTGTGCAGATTGCCATGTCTCATTTTCGATTAATTGAAAATGAAACCTTGTTCAAAATATCTTTTTCAAACAAGCATTGCACAGCTGGTTACAATTCCAATTTCATCCCCATGAAAATATAGAACAAATATTATGGTTGAACTCAAATGCGCTCCTTGATAAAATACCTGTATTCATGGAAAATATGTTTAAAAAGGGTATTTTGTTTTTAAATTATATTGGAATAGTAGAGTTACAGTGGGGGAAAAAAGTATTTAGTCAGCCACCAATTGTGCAAGTTCTCCCACTTAAAAAGATGAGAGAGGCCTGTAATTTTCATCATGGGTACACTTCAACTATGACAGACAAAATGAGCCTGGTTCCTCTCTTGGTTTCTTCCTAGATTTTGGCCTTTCTAGGGAGTTTTTCCTAGCCACCGTGCTTCTACACCTGCATTGCTTGCTGTTTGGGGTTTTAGGCTGGGTTTCTGTACAGCACTTCGAGATATTATCTGATGTACGAAGGGCAATATAAAAAATAAACGTGATTGATGAGGGAAAAAATCCAGAAAATCACATTGTAGGATTTTTAATGGATTTATTTGCAAATTATGGTGGAAAATAAGCATTTGGTCAATAACAAAAGTTTATCTCAATACTTTGTTATATACCCTTTGTTGGCAATGACAGAGGTCAAACGTTTTCTGTAAGTCTTCACAAGGTTTTCACACACTGTTGCTGGTATTTTGGCCCATTCCTCCATGCAGATCTCCTCTAGAGCAGTGATGTTTTGGGGCTGTTGCTGGGCAACACGGTCAGTCCCAGTTCAACAGCTCAGACACGAGACTGGTCTACAGACAATCACGGATTATAAAGGGAAAACCAGGCCCGTCACGGACACCGACGTCTTGCTTCTGGACAGGCTGAACACCTTCGCTCGCTATGAGGATAACACAGTGCCACCGACGCGGCCCGCTATCAAGGACTGTGGGCTCTCCTCCGTGGCCGACGTGAGTAAGACATTTAAGCGTGTTAACCCTCGCAAGGCTACCGGCCCAGATGGTATCCCTAGCCGCGTCCTCAGAGCATGCGCAGACCAGCTGGCTGGTGTGTTCACAGATATATTCAATCTCTCCCTATCCCAGTCTGCTGTCCCTACATGCTTCAAGATGGCCACCATTGTTTCTGTTCCCAAGAAAGTTACGGTAACTGAACTAAATGACTATCGCCCCGTAGCACTCAATTCCGTCATTATGAAGTGCTTTGAGAGACTAGTCAAGGATCATATCACCTCCAGCCTACCTGACACCCTAGACCCACTTCAGTATGCATACCGCCCCAACAGGTCCACAGACGATGCAATCGCTATCACACTGCACACTGCCCTATCCTATCTGACCAAGAAGAATACCTATGTGAAAATGCTGTTCATTGACTATAGTTCACCATTCAACACTATAGTACCCTCCAAGCTCATCATTAAGCTTGAGGTCGTCCCCAGGTGGTGAAGGTAGGGAACAACACCTCCCCTTCGCTGATCCTCAACGCTGGGGCCCCACAAGGGTGCGTGCTCAGCCCCTCCTGTACTCCCTGTTCACCCACGACTGCGTGGCCATGCACGCCTCTAACTCAATCATCAAGTTTGGGGACGACACTACAGTGGTAGGCTTGATTACCAACAACGACGAGACGGCCTACAGGGAGGAGGTGAGGGCCCTCGGAGTGTGGTGTCAGGAAAATAACCTCACACTCAATGTCAACAAAACAAAGGAGATGATTGTAGACTTCAGGAAACAGCAGAGGGAGCACCCCTCTATCCACATCAACCGGACAGTAGTGGAGAAGGTGGAAAGTTTTAAGTTCCTCAGCGTACACATCACTGACAAACTGAAATGGTCCACCCACACAGACAGCATGGATCAGAAGGCGCAACAGCACCTCTTCAACATCAAGAGGCTGAAGAAATGTGGCTTGTCGCCTAAAGCCCTCACAAAACTTTTACAGATGCACAATTGAGAGCATCCTGTCGGGCTGTATCACCACCTGGTACGGCAACTGCTCCGCCCACAACCGCAAAGCTCTCCAGAGGTTAGTGAGGTCTGCACAACGCATCACCGGGTACAAACTAAGTGCCCTCCAGGACACCTACAGCACCCGATGTCACAGGAAGGCCAAAAAGATCATCAAGGACAACAACCACCCGAGCCACTGCCTGTTCACCCCGTTATCATCCAGTAGGCGAGGTCAGTACAGGTGCATCAAAGCTGGGACCGAGAGACTGAAAATGACTGTTAAATAGCCATCACTAGCACTGAGATGCTGCTGGCTATATACACAGACTTGAAATCACTGGCCACTTTAATAAATGGAACACTAGTCGCTTTAATAATGTTTACATATCTTGCATTACTCGTCTCATATGTATATACTGTATTCTATTCTACTGTATCTTAGTCTATGCCGCCCTGACATTGCTCGTCCATTAAATGTAAATATTCTTAATTCCTTTAGTTAGATATGTGTGTATCGGGTATATGTTGTGAAATTATTAGATATTACAGCACTGTTGGAGCTAGAAACACAAGCATTTCGCTACACCCGCAATAACATCTGCTTAAACACGTGTATGTGACCAATAAAATTTGATTTGAATTGAAAAAATAAATAAAAAGGGAAAGAGATGGGAAATGAGGGAAAGTGTGAACCAGATGGGGAGGTGGAGATGCAGGGAGAGAGAGAACAGGAAGAATGGGACATAGTTGTTCCAAAAACACAAGGCTAAACTAAGATCAAGTAGTCTGTGGTGGGGAGAGATTCTACCTCTCACGTTCTCTCTTCCTCTCCTTTCTCTCCAGCTCCCATTTTCTCCCTTGCTTCGTCCCTCTCTCTGTACCTCTCTCTCTCTGACCTTTCTCTCTCTGTCCCTCTCTCTGTCCCTCTCTCTCTCTGTCCCTCTCTCTCTCTGTCTCTCTCTCTCTCTCTGTCCCCCTCTCTCTGTCCCTCTCTCTCTCTGTCCCTCTCTCTCTCTGTCCCTCTCTCTCTCTCTCTCTCTCTCTCTCTCTCTCTGTCCCTCTCTCTGTCCCCCTCTCTCTGTCCCTCTCTCTCTGTCCCTCTCTCTCTGTCCCTCTCTCTCTGTCCCTCTCTCTCTGTCCCTCTCTCTCTGTCCCTCTCTCCCTTGCTCTGTCCCTCTCTCCCTTCCTCTCTCCCTCTCTCTCCTCCTCCTGTCCTTAAACCAGTTTCCATGAATGCCATTCCCCTGAGTCGGAGGAATCATTTCAGATATTCTCGTGCGTAAGAGAAGTTGTTCACATGTGAGCTCATTCTCAACACTATAAATAGACTTAACCAAACAAAACCAAACAGCATTTATATCTGTGCCTGTTTTTGAGAATCCTAGTTCTTTTTCTACCCACCCTCCGTGGCCTACACCCCACTGACACTGTTTGTGTGAGTGAATTCCTGATTCCATAACTGTGTTACTGGAAACTGTAAAAATGTTTGATCAACTGTTTTTGAAAAGAAACGTGTTCCAACTGCTCAAACAAAAGGTATGATTGGCTGTTCTTTTTTTTTGTGCGCGATGGATGGATTCCTTAGCCTGGTGCTAGGTCTGGTCGTGCTCTTTCCAACTTTTATGTTCATTGTCATGCCAAACAAGACAGAGTTGGCATGGCAGCACAAACAGATCTGGGACCAGGCTATAGATTTCTGGCCTGGTGTATGACTGCATGGACATCACCTCAGTAGGATGAAACATGATGAATCAGTCAAGTGGAATGTCCCCAACCCCAATACAGGATGTGATCCTGTTAACAGTAGTTCCTCTGCATGATGGACGTTCTCCACAGACCTCTGAGTTGTTTATGATGGTAATTGCTCCCTGTCTCTTTCGGCTCTTGCGTCCGTTTCTGGCACCATGGAATGTGTAACTATGTGATAAGATTTCCTGCATTAAACAGCCCTGGAATGGCTAGTCTGAGATATTCTGAGATCTCTGGCTTCTGTCTGTCTGGATTGCGGAATGCTGCTTACTGTACAGTACTTCACAGACAGGGGAATGCTGCTTACTGTACAGTACTTCACAGACAGGGGAATGCTGCTTACTGTAAAGTACTTCACAGACAGGGGAATGCTGCTTACTGTACAGTACTTCACAGACAGGGGAATGCTGCTTACTGTAAAGTACTTCACAGACAGGGGAATGCTGCTTACTGTACAGTACTTCACAGACAGGGGAATGCTGCTTACTGTACAGTACTTCACAGACAGGGGAATGCTGCTTACTGTACAGTACTTCACAGACAGGGGAATGCTGCTTACTGTACAGTACTTCACAGACAGGGGAATGCTGCTTACTGTACAGTACTTCACAGACAGGGGAATGCTGCTTACTGTACAGTACTTCACAGACAGGGGAATGCTGCTTACTGTACAGTACTTCACAGACAGGGGAATGCTGCTTACTGTACAGTACTTCACAGACAGGGGAATGCTGCTTACTGTACAGTACTTCACAGACAGGGGAATGCTGCTTACTGTACAGTACTTCACAGACAGGGGAATGCTGCTTACTGTACAGTACTTCACAGACAGGGGAATGCTGCTTACTGTACAGTACTTCACAGACAGGGGAATGCTGCTTACTGTACAGTAATTCACAGACAGGGGAATGCTGCTTACTGTACAGTACTTCACAGACAGGGGAATGCTGCTTACTGTACAGTACTTCACAGACAGGGGAATGCTGCTTACTGTACAGTACTTCACAGACAGGGGAATGCTGCTTACTGTACAGTACTTCACAGACAGGGGAATGCTGCTTACTGTACAGTACTTCACAGACAGGGGAATGCTGCTTACTGTACAGTACTTCACAGACAGGGGAATGCTGCTTACTGTACAGTACTTCACAGACAGGGGAATGCTGCTTACTGTACAGTAATTCACAGACAGGGGAATGCTGCTTACTGTACAGTACTTCACAGACAGGGGAATGCTGCTTACTGTACAGTACTTCACAGACAGGGGAATGCTGCTTACTGTACAGTACTTCACAGACAGGGGAATGCTGCTTACTTTACAGTACTTCACAGACAGGGGAATGCTGCTTACTGTACAGTACTTCACAGACAGGGGAATGCTGCTTACTTTACAGTACTTCACAGACAGGGGAATGCTGCTTACTGTACAGTACTTCACAGACAGGGGAATGCTGCTTACTGTACAGTACTTCACAGACAGGGGAATGCTGCTTACTTTACAGTACTTCACAGACAGGGGAATGCTGCTTACTTTACAGTACTTCACAGACAGGGGAATGCTGCTTACTTTACAGTACTTCACAGACAGGGGAATGCTGCTTACTGTACAGTACTTCACAGACAGGGGAATGCTGCTTACTGTACAGTACTTCACAGACAGGGGAATGCTGCTTACTGTACAGTACTTCACAGACAGGGGAATGCTGCTTACTGTACAGTACTTCACAGACAGGGGAATGCTGCTTACTGTACAGTACTTCACAGACAGGGGAATGCTGCTTACTGTACAGTACTTCACAGACAGGGGAATATGAAAGAGATTCCATCCCGAAATAGCACTTATGTTAATTTACTCATTCATCCCTATCAAAGGTTTTCCACTTCCGTCTGTCTTTGGTCATCTTCTTCACTGAGCCCCAGCTGATGTCTTGAAGTGTAGTCCCCATTGTTCTCTACCATCGTGTTTGAAATGACCTTTTGTCGTCTTGTTGGATGTTACAGTATTTCTGTCATGAGTGTTACAACCTGCCATTTTGTCTCTGTTCTCTGCTTCTGTCCTCAAAATATTCTGGGTTTTCTTACTTCTCCTGTCTCCAGGTGATGGTCATTGCTCTCTGTCCGTATTGTGTTTTTAGAATTACTTTTAATTGTTTTAGGAGTATTATCTTCAGTATTCCTGAGCCGGTCTTCTTCTTCTCCTCCTCTCAGGTGATGGCCAGGAGGAAAGAGGGCTCTGGGAAGGTCAAGGTGCTGCTCCACTGGACTCCTGAGGACATGTGAGTATTATTGACTGCCTATGACTACTGAGGGGTGTACTACAAAGCCGGAGCAAGAAATTACCCAGCTAACTTGCCTAAATATTCTGTTTAAAAAATATATATATATTGAAAGATGAGCATGCTTGGTCTAATTGACTCAACAACCAAAAGCACATATTTCTTAATTAATCAGAAAATCAAGTAGGTTGTTTATCCAAATTAGCTGGCTAACTTTGTTGTTATTTAGCCAGGATAGTTCACTCAGCTAAGGTCACTACTTAGCCAGGATAGTTCACTCAGCTAAGGTCACTATTTAGCCAGGATAGTTCACTCAGCTATAGTCACTACTTAGCCAGGATAGTTCACTCAGCTATAGTCACTATTTAGCCAGGATAGTTCACTCAGCTATAGTCACTACTTAGCCAGGATAGTTCACTCAGCTACAGTCACTATTTTAGCCAGGATAGTTCACTCAGCTATAGTCACTATTTAGCCAGGATAGTTCACTCAGCTATAGTCACTATTTAGCCAGGATAGTTCACTCAGCTATAGTCACTATTTAGCCAGGATAGTTCACTCAGCTATAGTCACTATTTTAGCCAGGATAGTTCACTCAGCTATAGTCACTATTTTAGCCAGGATAGTTCACTCAGCTATAGTCACTATTTAGCCAGGATAGTTCACTCAGCTATAGTCACTATTTAGCCAGGATAGTTCACTCAGCTATAGTCACTATTTTCCAGGGAGTCATGGGGTCCATAAAAACATCAAACTTAGAAAGCATACAAACCACATGGTATACATGTAAAACACTCAACGTAGTTACATAACATTCATATTGCTCTGACTCTGAGGGGGCTGTATTGATAAATGGTCAATGGGCGAGCGTGTGTGTGTGTGTGTGTGTGTGTGTGTGTGTGTGTGTGTGTGTGTGTGTGTGTGTGTGTGTGTGTGTATGTCTGTAGTTTATGGCTCCATTTATTTTTTCCATCCTCTGTGTTGACCCGTCATCCTCGCTGGGTCTAAATCTGTCCAGATTTCCATCTTAGTTGTGCTAACATTGGTTATGGAACAGGGTGTCCAAAAAATAATATGGTTTACGATTGAATACTACAGTACTTACCAGAGGTGTGGACTCGAGTCACATGACTTGGACTCGAGTCAGAGACTCAAGTCACAAATATGATGACTTGCAACTCTCCTTTGACTTTAACACCAATGACTAGAGGTCGACCGATTTATGATTTTTCAACACCGATACCGATTATTGGTGGCCAAAAAAAGCCGGTACCGATTAATCGGCCGTTTTTTTATATATATTTTTTTATATATATATATCATACACACACACACATTTTTGTAATAATGACAATTGCAACAATACTGAATGAACAATGAACACTTTTATTTTAACTTAATATAATACATAAATACACACACACAGCTCTGAAGTGACAATGATACTGAAGAGTCTGCTTAGGAGACAAATACTCTCAACTGTTTGAACAAAAATTGAGTTTAAGTTACCTGTGATGAATGTTGAAAACAAAAACTTTAATTTCTATATGCAGGAAATCCTATTTTAATAATGGGCATGGTAAGAATTGACGACCAAAGTGTGAGTCATAATTCTCATGACACCTAGCAAAATCTGAAAAGCGGTTCCTTCATTTATTCCATAGGATATTTTTAGATTCACTTAAAATAAGGTCTGTGTTTCGTGTAGGCTTACACCGCCAATTTTATAACTGTGTAGATATCCATAGGACAAGGTAACTCTGATCAATATTGGCTAAATATAAGCGAAGATCATTTTTTTTGTAGAGTGGATTTATGAAAATATGTTGACAAACATTACCTTATCCTAGTGAGATTTACACTGGTAACAAAACGCTGAGGCGGTTTAAGCCTGCATGAAACACAGACCTTATTTGAAGTAGATCAAGACATTCTCTATGGAAGACATGAACGGTAAAATAACGAAGGAACCCCTTTCAAATTCAGCCGCAAGTTATTACTTGAATTATAACGCGTCGACTATTTCTCTCTAAACCATATACCTTTGGCTAATCCGGAAACTATCACCTCGAAAACAAAACGTTTATTCCGTTCCGTATTTTATCTAACGGGTGGCATCCATGAGTCTAAATATTCCTATTACATTGCACAACCTTCAATGTTATGTCATAATTAGTTCGCAAAGAGCCAGACTGTTGCATATACCCTGACTCTGTGTGCAATGAACGCAAGAGAAATGACACAATTTCACCTGGTTAATATTGCCTGCTAACCTGGATGTTTTTTAGCTAAATATGCAGGTTTAAAAATATATACTTGTGTATTGGTTTTAAGAAAGGCATTGATGTTTATGGTTAAGTACACATTGGAGCGATGACAGTCATTGATTGATTCTTTTTTATAAGATAAGTTTAATGCTAGCTAGCAACTTACCTTAGCTTACTGCATTTGCGTAACAGGCAGGCTCCTCGTGGAGTGCAATGTGATCAGGTGTTAGAGCATTGGACTAGTTAACTGCAAGGTTGCAAGATTGGATCCCCCGAGCTGACAAGGTTAAAAATCTGTCGTTCTGCCCCTAAACGAGGCAGAACGTTCCTAGGCCGTCATTGAAAATAGGAATGTGTTCTTAACTGACTTGCCTCGTTAAATAAAGATTAAATAAAAGTGTAAAAAAAAAAAATAAAGGCAAATCGGCGCCCAAAAATACCAATTTCCGATTGTTACGAAAACTTGAAATCGGCCCCGATTAATCGGTCGACCTCTACCAATGACTCGTGACTTGACTTGGTCTTAAGCCTTTTGACTCGACCTGACTTAATACCCTCCCCAACCTGACTTGATACCCTCCCCTCCCCAACCTGACTTGATACCCTCCCCAAGCTGACTTGATACCCTCCCCAACCTGGCTTGATACCCTCCCCAACCTGACTTGATACCCTCCCCAACCTGACTTGATACCCTCCCCAACCTGGCTTGATACCCTCCCCAACCTGACTTGATACCCTCCCCAACCTGGCTTGATACCCTCCCCAACCTGGCTTGATACCCTCCCCAACCTGGCTTGATACCCTCCCCAACCTGGCTTGATACCCTCCCCAACCTGACTTGATACCCTCCCCAACCTGACTTGATATCCTCCCCAACCTGACTTGATATCCTCCCCAACCTGACTTGATATCCTCCCCAACCTGACTTGATATCCTCCCCATCCTGACTTGATACCCTCCTCAACCTGACTTGATATCCTCCCCAACCTGACTTGATATCCTCCCCAACCTGACTTGATATCCTCCCCATCCTGACTTGATACCCTCCTCAACCTGACTTGATATCCTCCCCAACCTGACTTGATATCCTCCCCAACCTGACTTGATATCCTCCCCAACCTGACTTGATATCCTCCCCAACCTGACTTGATATCCTCCCCATCCTGACTTGATACCCTCCTCAACCTGACTTGATATCCTCCCCAACCTGACTTGATATCCTCCCCATCCTGACTTGATACCCTCCTCAACCTGGCTTGATACCCTCCCCAACCTGGCTTGATACCCTCCCCAACCTGACTTGATATCCTCCCCATCCTGACTTGATACCCTCCTCAACCTGGCTTGATACCCTCCCCAACCTGGCTTGATACCCTCCCCAACCTGACTTGATATCCTCCCCAACCTGACTTGATACCCTCCTCAACCTGACTTGATATCCTCCCCAACCTGACTTGATATCCTCCCCAACCTGACTTGATATCCTCCCCAACCTGACTTGATATCCTCCCCATCCTGACTTGATATCCTCCCCAACCTGGCTTGATACCCTCCCCAAACTGAATTGATACCCTCCCCAACCTGACTTGATACCCTCCCCAACCTGACTTGATACCCTCCCCAACCTGACTTGATACCCTCCCCGAGCCCAAATATAGAAAATTATGCTATTAAAAAAAGTGTGCAGTGCATCAACTCTTCATTTAATGGATTACAGTTTGAATCGGTCAGCAGCCAATCAAATTGTGCCAGCTGAGAAAAAGTTGTGCGTGGCCGTGCAGAGGAACGTCGGCGAGTGAATTCAGTTGGAGCCCCTGGAAAGATGATACCCAAAATTATTATTTTCGGATATAAAGACAATGCTGTATCAACAAAAAACAGATTGCAACTTGCAAAACATGCGGGAAGAAAATTACAGACGGAGGAGCAACAACTTCCAACTTTGTTCGACATTTGAAGCTGCACAAAGAACGGTAAGTCGTGGCTAATATAGCCAACAGCTACATATTTTATTACTTTACTAGTATCATGTTGGCTAGCGTAACGTTAAATCAATGAGCCTCCACACAGTCAGTCAGTGCGGGAACGTGATCATTGCACCCAAGATTGAGCTACAACTGGTTAGGCAGTTGGAAGCCTAAATCCTGCCTGATGTTACTGCTGTTCCTAAAACCATTGGCATACGTTAGTCTACTGTAAACACACAGTGTGTGTGTGTGTGTATGTGTGTTAAGGTTGGGCGATTGTGTACAAGCCCACATCGCCTGATTGCGATCCTCGATCGCTATTGGGGGGGGGGGGGGTCTCTCTTATGGCTACCCATGTATTTCCATGGAAATATAACGTTTATTTGGAAAGTAATAAATATATTTTTTTACAAGCTTTCATGATTTGCGTAAATGTAATATACTAACAATTACTCTTGTTAAAAATATGAAATGGTATTACATTTGGTGAAGAGCACATTATGACTTGTTTTGGACTCGAAACTCAAAGTTTAGGACTTGAGACTTGACGGTCTTAACTCGGACTTGACGGTCTTAACTCGGACTTGCCTGTCTTGACTTGGGACTTGCCTGTCTTGACTTGGGACTTGCCTGTCTTGACTTGGGACTTGCCTGTCTTGACTTGGGACTTGCCTGTCTTGACTTGGGACTTGCCTGTCTTGACTTGGGACGTGAGTGCTAAGACTTGAGACTTACTTGTGACTTGTAAAACAATGACTTGGTCACACCTCTGGTACTTACTATAGAATTCAATAGTATGTTGTAGAATACTATACTACACACTGTAGTATACCTCAGTCATGAGTAGTACTTCCTATAGAATAGTGTAGTTTACGGTAGAACGCAGTAGTAAATCCTACAGTATACTACAGACCATTAAAAACACTACAGTCCGCAAACACTATACAGATAGATACCTATTAATTATAATGTCCTTTTAATTATAATCCACAGAATAATTCCTATTTCCTGTTGCTGCAGGATTATTTTCCTGCTATAGCAGAACTGGCTCCAGTTAATAAGAGCCTACATCTGTACAGTATTTACTTTGCATAAACCCCGCCCATTCCCCTCCCCCATATCCACATCCCATAAGTGGGAAGCCTACATGCCACGTATAGACCATATATGGTGTTCTCTACAGGTTATGGAAAAGAACAGAAACTCTGAACTCTCTGTTCAAACCCCAATCCTACCTCCCTACAGGTTACGGAAAATGTTGAGTATTTTTGTCCAGTAGGTTTCCTGAAGGACAAGCCCCTACTGATATGTCAAAGAAAATGAAGCAAAACCACTACGCTGAATACTACAGTAATGTCTGTATAAACTCTACAGTGAATACTATTAATGTTACTACTACTATATACTATGTAACCATAGTATATATACTATAGTATTTTTTTCATGTGGGGTGTGTTGAAGTTAGCAGTACATTTTTCAGGACGACACATTCCTGCCCAGTTTATTTTTGGCCTCCACTGAGAGAGATATTGAGCCCCCAATCAGTCAATGGTATCACTCAGTGACCTCTGCCATAGAGCTTTTAGAGGACTGGTCTCAAGAGCTTTTAGAGGACTGGTCTCAAGAGCTTTTAGAGGACTGGTCTCGAGCTTTTAGAGGACTGGTTTCAAGAGCTTTTAGAGGACTGGTCTCGAGCTTTTAGAGGACTGGTCTCAAGAGCTTTTAGAGGACTGGTTTCAAGAGCTTTTAGAGGACTGGTTTCAAGAGCTTTTAGAGGACTGGTCTCGAGCTTTTAGAGGACTGGTTTCAATAGCTTTTAGAGGACTGGTTTCAAGAGCTTTTAGAGGACTGGTCTCAAGAGCTTTTAGAGGACTGGTCTCAAGAGCTTTTAGAGGACTGGTCTCAAGAGCTTTTAGAGGACTGGTCTCAATAGCTTTTAGAGGACTGGTCTCAGGAGCTTTTAGAGACACAGTAGGACTGGTCTCAAGTCCATCCCTGTCCAAGCCTTGCCAGCCCAGGGTAGCCAATTCAACTGTGCTCTTGAACTTGGGTTGGCCCTGTGCTGTGCTGTAATGAGAAGGATCTACTTGAACAGTGCATTAAGAGACATTGTGATTCACAGAGGCCTGTAGCCTGAGGGAGGCTCTCTGACTGACTGGACCTCTATTGAAGAGACTGCTTTGGCTCTTTGAAGAGGATCAGAGAGATCGAGGAAGGGAGGGAGGGGAGGAAAGAGAGAGGGATGTATTGAGGGAACAAGAGAGCGAGATGGCGAGAGATTGATGAGTGAGAGATGGAAGGATAGAGGGATCTTGCAAGAGAAGGACCATAGAGATTAGAGAGGAAGATGGACTGAGAGACACAGGGACTGAGGGAGAAAGAGGGAGCAGAAAGAAAGCTGGAGAGTGATGGAAGGAGCAGAGAATGAGTGGGAGGCAGCCAGGGGAGGGCTAGAGGTGGGATGATGTAACGTGAGGCGGTGGGATGATGTAACGTGAGGAGGTGGGATGATGTAACGTGAGGAGGTGGGATGATGTAACGTGAGGAGGTGGGATGATGTAACGTGAGGAGGTGGGATGATGTAACGTGAGGAGGTGGGACGATGTAACGTGAGGAGGTGGGATGATGTAACGTGAGGAGGTGGGATGATGTAACGTGAGGAGGTGGGATGATGTAACGTGAGGCGGTGGGATGATGTAACGTGAGGAGGTGGGATGATGTAACGTGAGGAGGTGGGATGATGTAACGTGAGGAGGTGGGATGATGTAACGTGAGGAGGTGGGATGATGTAACGTGAGGAGGTGGGATGATGTAACGTGAGGAGGTGGGATGATGTAACGTGAGGAGGTGGGATGATGTAACGTGAGGCGGTGGGATGATGTAACGTGAGGAGGTGGGATGATGTAACGTGAAGAGGTGGGATGATGTAACGTGAGGAGGTGGGATGATGTAACGTGAGGAGGTGGGATGATGTAACGTGAGGAGGTGGAATGATGTAACGTGAGGAGGTGGGATGATGTAACGTGAGGCGGTGGGATGATGTAACATGAAGCAGATTGTAACTGACAGCTTCCGATGAACATACAGTATCCACCTTCCTCCATCCCTCTCTTTCCTCTCGTCCGCTCATCCCCCTACTCACCCCATGTGTGGGAGCTTAACCGTGTGCAAGGGGAGAGATGGAGAGGGGGGGATAGATGGAGCGCAATGAAAAGGAAAAACTCCAGCCATTAATCAGACACAGAGTTTGGGGGGGAGATGGACAGAATATAGATATGGAGAGAGAGTAGAAAAGGTTGACTCTCCGTTCACTCTCTGCATGGATAGTCTGTGACGCTACATTGAGTCATAAATCCTCTGAGCAGCAGAGCCGTAATAGGATGAGTGCTGTGACATTATTACTAATCACTGTCCGTCAGTCTATCTATAGAGAGAGAGCTGAGGAGGAGTGCTATCATTTACTGATGGCTTTTACTGATGGGTTAGAAGTGAGAGAGGACAGTAATATCAGTAGCATCATCTCCAGTCTGGTCTGAGCCTGGGAGAGGATCTGTCTGTGAACTAGTGGAATATGTCCTCCTTGGTATTAATGTGTTTGTGTCTTGGTGTCGCTTAGAGGGAGACGTTTTGGCTTCGTGTGTTTGTCTGACTCCTGGCCCTTGTGTTGTGATCTGTTGAAGTCCTGAATCAGGCCAAAGTTACCTGGACTGGACTGGACTGGACTGAACTGGACTGAACTGGACTGAACTGGACTGGACTGGACTGGACTGGACTGAACTGGACTGAACTGGACTGTACTGAACTGGACTGTACTGAACTGGACTTGACAGAACTGGACTGGACTGAACTGGACTGAACTGAACTGGACTGGACTGGACTGGACTGAACTGGGCTGGACTGAACTGGACAGAACTGAACTGGACAGAACTGGACTGGACTGAACTGGACTGGGCTGGACTGGGGTGTTGTTGGCCCATTTTGGTGGTTCGTCAAAGTTACTATTTATTGTTTTCTTATTGCCGATACAATCTTTTGGTCTTTACCCAAGTTGTGTGTAGTTCCATCCTGTGATCTGACCCCTGATGGAGAGGTCAACGTCCAGGTCAGACCAGACCATAGGGTCAGTGTGAGCCAGACCCCATCCCCATTCAAAAACAACTCCTACTCCCTGCCTAAACAATTATGTAGATCTGAGAGGATAGGATAAGTAATATGGCGTTAGTTCCATCTTGTGTTTTGATAGGCTAAGTAGAATTGTGCACAGGGCCAGTCCAGACTCCTTCTCAGTGGTCAGCAGTATCATTGTGACTATGTAGACTACTACGGTTCATTAACAGTATCATTGTAGCTAATGGTTCACATCCTGACATGAATTCCTTCCATCTGGGTTAACGGGTAACTCTCATTAACACGGCTGTTCTGAAGCCTGGGCTAACAGCTCTGATGTGGTAGTACAGCTACTCATCATTATACCACATCATTATACCACATCATTATACCACTAACTCACACGGGGAGCGAGGGAGAGAGGGAGATAGCTGGGTCGTGTTCATTAGGGTACGCTGTAGCAACAAGTATTAAAACATTACATTAAGGCTGGGCGATATGACCTAAAAATCGTCTTAGGGGCCCAAGCTGAATGTCTTCGTCCTCTTGAGGTTGAAGAGGCGCTGTTGTGCCTTCTTCACCACACTGTCTTTGTGGGTGGACCATTTCGGCTTTGTTGTAAAATACACTGCATTTCAAACAGTCAGCAAACACCTAATGAATTCAGGACGTGTGAAGTTATAGCCAGGCTAAATATAAACCTTCCACGACCATCAGACCCACTAATCATTGTATTATTTTATCAAACTAGTTTAACCTGCTTTTTAGCAATAATCACTGATCTGGCTTTCAAGTCTGTTTATGAAAAGGCCCTTTTTGTTACTAATGTAACCAGAACCCTGCATAATGCACTTTCACTAATGACCGACATCTTGCAGCAGACATTATAGAAAATTAACACAGGTCTTAAACAATCTCTCAAGCACAAGCCCACGTGCTAATGATTAGCCAGCTAATCATATTTCAAGTTTAGCCGCCCCTCCACTCTAACCACTAGGCTACCTGCCGCCCCTCCACTCTAACCACTAGGCTACCTGCCGCCCCTCCACTCTAACCACTAGGCTACCTGCCGCCCCTCCACTCTAACCACTAGGCTACCTGCCGCCCCTCCACTCTAACCACTAGGCTACCTGCCGCCCCTCCACTCTAACCACTAGGCTACCTGCCGCCCCGTACTTAAAGGGAAGGCTTACCCGTTGTTTATGTTATTTTGTTTTTGTGCATCTCTGAGTGATGTTCCATCGATTTCCCCGCCTCATTTCATGTTTTCATATGTATCTGAGTTATTGGCGTTCAAGCAGGCAGAAATCGGGACGGTGTGACGTAGGGCCGTGATAAAGTCTCTCTCACTACACTGGAAGTTAAAAGGAATATGACTTTAAGATGGTGAAAACGTCTATCATACAAGTCAGATTACAATACTGGCCGATGTCATAACTCTGGAGGGTGACTTCTGTTGATAAAACGTTTACTGGAGACAGGAGAACAAGAGGAGTCATAGGACGAGGTGGATAATTTTATAATAAGGCAGATTTATTCAAGTGTAAAAATATTAGGCTCTTTCTGTCTGATTTGTATGGAATCGTCCGGAAAAGAGGCAGTTTAAACAGTTGTACAGTTTTATATAGACAACAAGCAAAGTAGGTTGATCTGGAAGTCTGGCCTTCCGATTGGTCGATCTGGGTCTTGGGTAGTCCTGATCAGGCCTGGTGTCAACGTTCCATTGGTTCCTGAGATAGTTCTTTGTTTTGTGCTCCAACCTTGAGTTGTGTGTGTCAGTGGTTGTCATGGGGGAGGGGAGTTGTGTGTGTCTGTGATTGTCATCTTAATAAGTCCAGCATATGTCCAAGAGAAATGAGGAGTATGTGTATTTTGTATAAAAGATGGCTTATGTTGAAATGTTGTTATTACTAGTTTCCAGTCTCTATTACAATTTCTTACACTTCTCTCCAATGAGCCATTGATCATATTTCGGCGATATTACTACCTGGAGAAATGTGAAATGTAACGGAGGGTCTAACACATTTTGTCCTATTTGTCTGTCTCTTTAGTCCAGGATGCATTGCACGGTGCCGTTGCCAGAGATATTATAGAAAGGAGATCGGAATCCAATGAATGAAGGAACGTATAACGTCCCAGCCAGCAGACTGTTGACCAATCGTGTTGTCATGCTGCTTCACGTGGTTGCTAAGCTAATCGTCACACAATCTCTTCTCAAAGTCAGTATATGTCGAGAAACGTGCCTATTGTCCTCGAAAGTACGTATTGTCATGATTCCAAAGCTATACGATACTACAGATAGCAAATTAATTATCTCACATCTCGGAAAAGATTTGTAAATTTGTACTTATTGTTGACGAAATTCGTGCTAATGTTGGGTTTTTAATGAGTCTGGGCTCCCATTCAGTCCTTGAAGGAGAACGCTTCTTGTCCCAGAATCGCCCAGAATGCACCGCACAGCCCGTTGACGTAGCTTGGGCAACGTTTCCCATCTCCTCAAAAGTATATCTGCCGTTTCGAATGTCAGACTCCACTCAGTGAGGCAAATCGATCTGCAGGTTGAACATGGTGAGATTGTAGACTCCTAAATTGATAGTGCAGTTTATTTAGGTGATTTTACAGCTAGCTAGCTACTTTACATGCTGATATCGACCTTGGTATTATTGTGTGTAGCTACGTTTACTAGCTAACTAGCCAGAGCATTGCATTGTGGATTTTGCAGTCAACTTGAGCTGCAACAGATTTCCACAACTAATTTCCATGTCACTATCAACCTTATTATAACGGCAAAATGAAACATTTATTCACAAAAAATATTGTTTTCACATATTAGTGTCATCTAACACTGTAAGTTAAAGGAATGAGTGGTTTTGGGTGGATTTCTCCTGTAAGATGTAGTACCAGAGAGTTGCGACAATTGCCTTTAATGGTGGAAAAGAAGGGTTTTGGGAGAGAGAGATAGAAAACTGAGATTGAGAGGATAGAGCGAGGGGTTTGAAGAGGCGAGACACACACAGAGAGAGAGATGAAAATAACCAGTCCCTCTCAACAACCTGTGTGGTAGGGTTATTGCTGAGCAACGTCCACACACACGGCAGACCAAGCGATGAAAGATGGCCTGGCGAGCATTAATGTAGTAAACAATGAAACTCACACGCACGTACACACACACACACACACACACACACACACACACACACACACACACACACACACACACACACACACACACACACACACACACACACACACACACACACACACACACAGACTCAAAGGCCGCTGTATTGTAAACCTACCACATTGACTATGCTGTAGCAATGATTAGCAAAACGTCTACTAGAGGGGCGTCCCACAGCAGAGTAGTTCTGGGGGCCAGCATCCCACAGCAGAGTAGTTCTGGGGGCCAGCATCACACAGCAGAGTAGTTCTGGGGGCCAGCATCCCACAGCAGAGTAGTTCTGGGGGCCAGCATCCCACAGCAGAGTAGTTCTGGGGGCCAGCATCCCACAGCAGAGTAGTTCTGGGGGCCAGCATCACACAGCAGAGTAGTTCTGGGGGCCAGCATCCCACAGCAGAGTAGTTCTGGGGGCCAGCATCCCACAACAGAGTAGTTCTGGGGGCCAGCATCCCACAGAAGAGTAGTTCTGGGGGCCAGCATCCCACAGCAGAGTAGTTCTGGGGGCCAGCATCCCACAGCAGAGTAGTTCTGGGGGCCAGCATCCCACAGCAGAGTAGTTCTGGGGGCCAGCATCCCACAGCAGAGTAGTTCTGGGGGCCAGCATCCCACAGCAGAGTAGTTCTGGGGGCCAGCATCCCACAGCAGAGTAGTTCTGGGGGTCAGCATCCCACAGCAGAGTAGTTCTGGGGGCCAGCATCCCACAGCAGAGTAGTTCTGGGGGCCAGCATCCCACAGCAGAGTAGTTCTGGGAGCCAGCATCCCACAGCAGAGTAGTTCTGGGGGCCAGCATCCCACAGCAGAGTAGTTCTGGGAGCCAGCATCCCACAGCAAAGAGGAGCCATCTCTGTCTCCAAGATCTCAGCGCCAGCGAAGTACGATTCACTGAGTAAAGCACAGATGTGTATTATTTGGCTTCGCGGAGCAGTGAAAAGCACTCTGTCACAGAGATGGCTTCTCTGTTTGTCTTGAAGATCTCACAGGCAACATTCACTGACTAAAGGCCTTCACAGAGGCCTGGTAGAAGCCAGCACAGCCTCCCCTAATCCACTGTTGTGTTGCTGTAGAGTCTGTTGGTTGGTTGTGTTTCAGTTTAAATGCAGTAGCAGTATTTAGGATATCAGTTGAATACGTGTTGTATGGTGTATTATTTGGGTTCAGGAGCAGTACATTTATATTTAGATTAGATTCAATTCTACTTTAGTACAGTACAAGTACAGTACAACAAAATGCAGTTAGCTTCTATCCAGAAGTGTAAATAAAAGAGTACATAAAATGTAAAAAGTGAAACAATTAAATACAATGTATATTATTAAGTGGGATGTATAAATGTGCAATGCAAATGAGTCCAGTAGTACCATGAAGAGTGTAAAGAGAGTAGTGCAACAAGGTCCCTGAGAGGCAAGGTCCCTGAGGGGCCCTGGATATGGCTAGTGCCGTGTCACAGTTCAGCAGGGTTACAGTAGCTGGAAAGAAACTGTTCTGGAGTCTGCTAGTACGGGAACATATTTATTATGGATCCCCATTAAGTTCCTGCCAAGACAGCAGCTACTCTTCCTGGGGTTTATTATGGATCCCCATTAAGTTCCTGCCAAGACAGCAGCTACTCTTCCTGGGGTTTATTATGGATCCCCATTTAGTTCCTGCCAAGGCAGCAGCTACTCTTCCTGGGGTTTATTATGGATCCCCATTTAGTTCCTGCCAAGACAGCAGCTACTCTACCTGGGGTTTATTATGGATCCCCATTTAGTTCCTGCCAAGACAGCAGCTACTCTACATGGGGTTTATTATGGATCCCCATTAGTTCCTGCCAAGACAGCAGCTACTCTTCCTGGGGTTTATTATGGATCCCCATTTAGTTCCTGCCAAGACAGCAGCTACTCTACATGGGGTTTATTATGGATCCCCATTAGTTCCTGCCAAGACAGCAGCTACTCTTCCTGGGGTTTATTATGGATCCCCATTTAGTTCCTGCCAAGACAGCAGCTACTCTACCTGGGGTTTATTATGGATCCCCATTTAGTTCCTGCCAAGACAGCAGCTACTCTTCCTGGGGTTTATTATGGATCCCCATTAGTTCCTGCCAAGGCAGCAGCTACTCTACCTGGGGTTTATTATGGATCCCCATTAGTTCCTGCCAAGGCAGCAGCTACTCTTTCTGGGGTTTATTATGGATCCCCATTAGTTCCTGCCAAGGCAGCAGCTACTCTTCCTGGGGTTTATTATGGATCCCCATTAGTTCCTGCCAAGGCAGCAGCTACTCTTCCTGGGGTTTATTATGGATCCCCCATTAGTTCCTGCCAAGGCAGCAGCTACTCTTCCTGGGGTTTATTATGGATCCCCATTAGTTCCTGCCAAGACAGCAGCTACTCTTCCTGGGGTTTATTATGGATCCCCATTAGTTCCTGCCAAGGCAGCAGCTACTCTTCCTGGGGTCCGGCATAATTAAGGCAGTTACACAATTTTAAAAACATTGCAATACATTCATTACAGAATCCACAACACACTAAATGTTTACCCTCAGGCCCATACTTCACTACCACATATCTACAACACAGAATCCATGTGTGTATAGTGATTATGTTATTGTGTTTGTGTGCATGTGTCTGTGCCTATAGGTGTGTTGCTTCACAGTCCCCGCTGTTCCATAAAGTTTAAATCTATTGAATATTGAAGTGGTGTTGTATTATTTGAGTTCAGGAGCAGTACATTGAAGTGGTGTTGTATTATTTGGGATCAGGAGCAGTACATTGAAGTGGTGTTGTAGTATTTGAGTTCAGGAGCAGTACATTGAAGTGGTGTTGTAGTATTGTGTAGTATTTGGGTTCAGGAGCAGTACATTGAAGTGGTGTTGTAGTATTGTGTAGTATTTGGGTTCAGGAGCAGTACATTGAAGTGGTGTTGTATTATTTGGGATCAGGAGCAGTACATTGAAGTGGTGTTGTAGTATTTGAGTTCAGGAGCAGTACATTGAAGTGGTGTTGTAGTATTGTGTAGTATTTGGGATCAGGAGCAGTACATTGAAGGGGTGTTGTAGTATTGTGTAGTATTTGAGTTCAGGAGCAGTACATTGAAGTGGTGTTGTTGTATTGTGTAGTATTGCAAATGTTTTCAAAAGTATTGCACACAATGCAAATAGTCCAGGAGTCTTATGGCTTGGGGGTAAAAACTGTTGAGAAACATTTTTGTCCTAGACTTGGCACTCCGGTAGCGCTTGCCATGCAGTAGTAGAGAAAACAGTCTATGACTGGGGTCTTTGACAATTTTTAGGGCCTTCCTCTGACACCGCCTGGTGTAGAGGTCCTGGATGGCAGGCAGCTTTGCCCCAGTGATGTACTGGGCCGTACGCACTACCCTCTGTAGTGCCTTGCGGGTCGGAGGCCGAGCAATTGCCGTACCAGGCAGTGATGCAACCAGTCAGGATGCTCTCGATGTTGCAGCTGTAGAACCTTTTGAGGATCTCAGGACCCATGCCAAATCTTTTTAGTTTCCTGAGGGGGAATAGGCTTTGTCGTGCCCTCTTCACGACTGTCTTGGTGTGTTTGGACATTACCTAGTTTGTTGTTGATGTGGACACCAACACCATCACTTAATGATGGTGTTGGAGTTGTGCCTGGCCATGCAGTCGTGGGTGAACAGGGAGTACAGGAGGGGACTGAGCACGCACCCCTGCAAAAAGGATTCTCAATGGGTTTTATTGGCAAGAGGACGTGGATAGAGAGTTGGGTTTGTGAGGGGGAGGGGTGCTTTTGGCTTAGGACACCACTCCCCCTTCTCAGTCAAAGCCCTGGTTCACATTAGGAATGTGACACATTTTTATTTATTTGGGGGGGGTTCCGTTAAAACGTCAAATCCTATTGTGTGTTATGACTGCTAAGCGGAAATTAGGTTTTATCGGTTTTATCGCGTCCTCAACCTTTTCTTGCCCAGGGACCCCCTGTCTGGCAAATCGACAACCCAGGGGCCTAGTGTCGTCAGAATTGCGTGTTGATTAGCCTACGGGCATGTTTCATGTTAACAAAAGCCTGCTCATCAAGTTTAAGATCACTAATCAAACACAGGACAAAAGAAAAGGTGCCAAATGTGTGAATCTACTGGTTTTAAAAAGTGTTGTAGCTTTCTAATGATGTTCAACTGTATGTCTCAAGTCCCATTTATAAAAGAGGATATAGTGCCCTGTTGAAATGGGAGTACACCTTGAACAGTGATGTTGATGAGAAAGATGCACGACTCCCGGCTCAAATTAACGCTTACAGTCCCACATTTAGCGAATGACCTCGCAACATAAGTAGGCCATTGACAATGGCTGTGTATAATGAACTGGAATCGTTTCTGTAATCAGCACTTCATTATATATATATATCTTTTTTAAAGTTGTTAACAATGATGACAAGTGGAGCGCTTTATATCTGTGGAAAATCATTTGAACGATGCTGTGAATCTCTTCTTACTACCGTTACGGTATTGTTGTGTTAGGCCTATTTTATAAAATCCTAAAATCCTTTTATGATGGGGATCGGGGCCTGTTAGTGGTAGTTTTAACTGCACTGTGATTTTACATTTTGTGAAGAAAAAACCCCCCCACTGTTTTTCGTTTAGGGATTTTTTTTCTGAACGTGAAGGATTACATTTCGTACCCCTAGTTTACATCTGCAGTAATGTACAAATAGCTATTCAATAACTTACTCAAAATCTCCTTTTATTTGTATTTTCTTTCTTTCTCTCCACTCCTTTTGTTCTCCATCTGTGCAGCTTACAGCAGTAAATGTACAGCAGCGTGTAAAACGCTACCTGTGTCCTCCCACAGGACGAGCTGACTAGGCGTGAGAGGGATTTGGCTGGCTGCCGCCTGCTGAGAGAGAGAGAGGGAGTGTGTGTGTGTGTGTGTGTGTGTGTGTGTGTGTGTGTGTGTGTGTGTGCAAGCGTGTGTGTGTGTGTGGGGGGGGGCTGGGTATCTCTGGGGGCTCCTGTGATGACGCACGTGGTGACGGTGGGGAATGCAGAGGGTGGGTGGAGGGGTGCAGCCAACTCGCAGAGCTCTTTGTTTCAGTTTTCTCCTCGTCCCCCTCTCCTCTCGTCTCCCTCTCCTCTCGTCCCCCTCTCCTCTCCCTCTCCTCTCGTCTCCCTCTCCTCTCGTCCCCCTCTCGTCTCCCTCTCCTCTCGTCCCCCTCTCCTCTCGTCTCCCTCTCCTCTCGTCTCCCTCTCCTCTCGTCTCCCTCTCCTCTCGTCCCCCTCTCCTCTCGTCTCCCTCTCCTCTCGTCTCCCTCTCCTCTCCCTCTCCTCTCGTCCCCCTCTCCTCTCGTCTCCCTCTCCTCTCGTCCCCCTCTCCTCACCCTCTCCTCTCGTCCCCCTCTCCTCTCGTCTCCCTCTCCTCTCGTCCCCCTCTCCTCTCCCTCTCCTCTCCTCTCCCTCTCCTCTCGTCTCCCTCTCCTCTCGTCCCCCTCTCCTCTCCCTCTCCTCTCGTCCCCCTCTCCTCTCGTCTCCCTCTCCTCTCGTCCCCCTCTCCTCTCCCTCTCCTCTCGTCCCCCTCTCCTCTCCCTCTCCTCTCGTCTCCCTCTCCTCTCGTCCCCCTCTCCTCTCCCTCTCCTCTCGTCCCCCTCTCCTCTCGTCCCCCTCTCCTCTCGTCCCCCTCTCCTCTCGTCCCCCTCTCCTCTCGTCCCCCTCTCCTCTCGTCTCCCTCTCCTCTCGTCCCCCTCTCCTCTCGTCCCCCTCGTCCTGTCCCCCTCTCCTCTCGTCCCCCTCTCCTCTCGTCCCCCTCTCCTCTCGTCCCCCTCTCCTCTCGTCCCCCTCTCCTCTCGTCCCCCTCTCCTCTCGTCCCCCTCTCCTCTCGCCCCCCTCTCCTCTCGCCCCCCTCTCCTCTCGCCCCCCTCTCCTCTCGTCCCCCTCTCCTCTCGTCCCCCTCTCCTCTCGTCCCCCTCTCCTCTCGTCCCCCTCTCCTCTCCCTCTCCTCTCCTCTCCCTCTCCTCTCGTCTCCCTCTCCTCTCGTCCCCCTCTCCTCTCGTCCCCCTCTCCTCTCGTCCCCCTCTCCTCTCCCTCTCCTCTCCTCTCCCTCTCCTCTCGTCCCCCTCTCCTCTCCCTCTCCTCTCCTCTCCCTCTCCTCTCGTCCCCCTCTCCTCTCGTCCCCCTCTCCTCTCGTCCCCCTCTCCTCTCGTCCCCCTATCCTCTCGTCCCCCTCTCCTCTCGTCTCCCTCTCCTCTCGTCCCCCTCTCGTCCCCCTCTCCTCTCCTCTCCCTCTCCTCTCGTCCCCCTCTCCTCTCGTCTCCCTCTCCTCTCGTCCCCCTCTCCTCTCCCTCTCCTCTCGTCCCCCTCTCCTCTCGTCCCCCTCTCCTCTCGTCCCCCTCTCCTCTCGTCTCCCTCTCCTCTCGTCCCCCTCTCCTCTCGTCCCCCTCTCCTCTCGTCCCCCTCTCCTCTCGTCCCCCTCTCCTCTCGTCTCCCTCTCCTCTCGTCCCCCTCTCCTCTCGTCCCCCTCTCCTCTCGTCCCCCTCTCCTCTCGTCCCCCTCTCCTCTCCCTCTCCTCTCATCCCCCTCTCCTCTCGTCCCCCTCTCCTCTCGTCCCCCTCTCCTCTCGTCCCCCTCTCCTCTCGCCCCCCTCTCCTCTCGTCCCCCTCTCCTCTCGTCCCCCTCTCCTCTCGTCCCCCTCTCCTCTCGTCCCCCTCTCCTCTCGTCCCCCTCTCCTCTCGTCCCCCTCTCGTCTCCCTCTCCTCTCGTCCCCCTCTCCTCTCGTCCCCCTCTCCTCTCGTCCCCCTCTCCTCTCCCTCTCCTCTCCTCTCCCTCTCCTCTCGTCCCCCTCTCCTCTCCCTCTCCTCTCCCTCTCCTCTCGTCCCCCTCTCCTCTCGTCCCCCTCTCCTCTCGTCCCCCTCTCCTCTCGTCCCCCTATCCTCTCGTCCCCCTCTCCTCTCGTCTCCCTCTCCTCTCGTCCCCCTCTCGTCCCCCTCTCCTCTCCTCTCCCTCTCCTCTCGTCTCCCTCTCCTCTCGTCCCCCTCTCCTCTCCCTCTCCTCTCGTCCCCCTCTCCTCTCGTCCCCCTCTCCTCTCGTCCCCCTCTCCTCTCGTCTCCCTCTCCTCTCGTCCCCCTCTCCTCTCGTCCCCCTCTCCTCTCGTCCCCCTCTCCTCTCGTCCCCCTCTCCTCTCGTCTCCCTCTCCTCTCGTCCCCCTCTCCTCTCGTCCCCCTCTCCTCTCGTCCCCCTCTCCTCTCGTCCCCCTCTCCTCTCCCTCTCCTCTCATCCCCCTCTCCTCTCGTCCCCCTCTCCTCTCGTCCCCCTCTCCTCTCGTCCCCCTCTCCTCTCGTCCCCCTCTCCTCTCGTCCCCCTCGTCCTGTCCCCCTCTCCTCTCGTCCCCCTCTCCTCTCGTCCCCCTCTCCTCTTGTCCCCCTCTCCTCTCGTCCCCCTCGTCCTGTCCCCCTCTCCTCTCGTCCCCCTCTCCTCTCGTCCCCCTCTCCTCTCGTCCCCCTCTCCTCTCGTCTCCCTCTCCTCTCGTCCCCCTCTCCTCTCGTCCCCCTCTCCTCTCGTCTTCCTCTCCTCTCGTCTCCCTCTCGTCCCCCTCTCCTCTTGTCCCCCTCTCATCTCCCTCTCCTCCCTCCTCTTGTCCCCCTCTCCTCTCGTCTCCCTCTCCTCTCCTCTCCCTTTCCTCTCCTCTCCCTCTCGTCTCCCTCTCCTCGTCTCCCTATCCTCTCGTCCTCCTCTTCTCCCTCTCTCCTCTTCGTCCTCCTCTCAGCCCCCTCTCCTTTCGTCCCCTTCTCCTCTCATCCCCCTCTCCTCTTCTCCCCCTCTCTGGTGCTGCTGTAGGGGTGTGGTGCTGCTGTAGGGGCGTGGTGCTGCTGTAGGGGCGTGGTGCTGCTGTAGGGGCGTGGTGCTGTTGTAGGGGCGTGGCGTTGCTGTAGGGGCGTGGTGCTGCTGTAGGGGCGTGGTGCTGCTGTAGGGGCGTGGCGTTGCTGTAGGGGCGTGGCGTGGCACTGCTGTAGGGGCGTGGCACTGCTGTAGGGCGTGGCGCTGCTGGGGGCGTTGTGCTGCTGTAGGGGCGTGGTGCTGTTGTAGGGGCGTGGTGCTGTTGTAGGGGCGTGGCGCTGCTGTAGGGGCGTGGTGCTGCTGTAGGGGCGTGGTGCTGTTGTAGGGGCGTGGTGCTGTTGTAGGGGCGTGGTGCTGCTGTAGGGGCGTGGTGCTGTTGGGGGCGTGGTGCTGCTGTAGGGGCGTGGTGCTGCTGTAGGGGCATGGTGCTGCTGTGGGGGCGTGGTGCTGTTGTAGGGGCGTGTTGCTGCTGTAGGTGGCGTTGCTGTTGTAGGGGTGTGGTGCTGCTGTAGGGGCGTGGTGCTGCTGTAGGGGCGTGGTGCTGTTGTAGGGGCGTGGTGCTGCTGTAGGGGCGTGGTGCTGCTGTAGGGGCGTGTGCTGCTGAAGGGGCGTGGTGCTGTTGTAGGGGCGTGGTGCTGATGTAGGGGCGTGGTGCTGCTGTAGGGGCGTGGTGCTGCTGTAGGGGCGTGGTGCTGCTATAGGTGGTGGTGCTTCTGTATGGGCGTGGTGCTGTTGTAGGGGCGTGGTGCTGTTGTAGGGGCGTGGTGCTGTTGTAGGGGCGTGGTGCTGCTGTAGGGGCTTGGTGCTGCTGTAGGGGCTTGGTGCTGCTGTAGGGGCGTGGTGCTGTTGTAGGGGCGTGGTGCTGTTGTAGGGGCGTGGTGCTGCTGTAGGTAATGTTGCTGTTGTAGGGGCGTGGTGCTGTTGTAGGGGCGTGGTGCTGCTGTAGGGGTGTGGTGCTGCTGTAGGGGTGTGGTGCTGTTGTAGGGGCGTGGTGCTGTTGTAGGTGGTGTTGCTGTTGTAGGGGTGTGGTGCTGCTGTAGGGGCGTGGTGCTGCTGTAGGGGCGTGGTGCTGCTGTAGGGGCGTGGTGCTGCTGTAGGGGCGTGGTGCTGCTGTAGGGGCGTGGTGCTGCTGTAGGGGCGTGGTGCTGCTGTAGGGGCGTGGTGCTGTTGAAGGGGCGTGGTGCTGTTGAAGGGGCGTGGTGCTGTTGTAGGTGGTGTTGCTGTTGAAGGGGCGTGGTGCTGTTGAAGGGGCGTGGTGCTGCTGTAGGGGCGTGGTGCTGCTGTAGGGGCGTGTTGCTGTTGAAGGGGCGTGGTGCTGTTGAAGGAGCGTGGTGCTGTTGTAGGGGCGTGGTGCTGTTGTAGGTGGTGTTGCTGTTGTAGGGGCGTGGTGCTGTTGTAGGTGGTGTTGCTGTTGTAGGGGCGTGGTGCTGTTGTAGGGTGTGGTGCTGTTGTAGGGTGTGGCGCTGTTGTAGGGTGTGGTGCTGCTGTAGGGGCGTGGTGCTGTTGTAGGTGGTGTTGCTGTTGTAGGGGTGTGGTGCTGTTGTAGGGGTGTGGTGCTGTTGTAGGTGGTGGTGCTGCTGTAGGGGCGTGGTGCTGCTGTAGGGGCGCGGTGCTGTTGTAGGGGCGCGGTGCTGTTGTAGGGGCGCGGTGCTGTTGTAGGGGCGCGGTGCTGCTGTAGGGGCGCGGTGCTGTTGTAGGGGCGTGGTGCTGTTGTAGGGGCGTGGTGCTGCTGTAGGGGCGTGGTGCTGCTGTAGGGGCGTGGTGCTGCTGTAGGGGCGTGGTGCTGTTGTAGGGGTGTGGTGCTGTTGTAGGGGCGTGGTGCTGCTGTAGGGGCGTGGTGCTGTTGTAGGGGTGTGGTGCTGTTGTAGGGGCGTGGTGCTGTTGTAGGGGCGTGGTGCTGTTGTAGGTGTTGTTGCTGT
Organism: Salvelinus fontinalis; assembly: GCF_029448725.1. Taxonomy (NCBI): domain Eukaryota; kingdom Metazoa; phylum Chordata; class Actinopteri; order Salmoniformes; family Salmonidae; genus Salvelinus; species Salvelinus fontinalis. The sequence goes on from NW_026601092.1 coordinate 37,490, forward strand.
TGTAGGGGCGTGGTGCTGTTGTAGGGGCGTGGTGCTGTTGTAGGGGCGTGGTGCTCTTGTAGGGGCGTGGTGCTGTTGTAGGGGCGTGGTGCTGTTGTAGGGGCGTGGTGCTGTTGTAGGGGCGTGGTGCTGTTGTAGGGGCGTGGTGCGGCTGTAGGTGGTGTTGCTGTTGTAGTAGCGTGGTGCTGTTGTAGGTGGTGTTGCTGTTGTAGGGGCGTGGTGCTGCTGTAGGGGCGTGGTGCTGTTGTAGGTGGTGTTGCTGTTGTAGGGGCGTGGTGCTGTGGTAGGGGCGTGGTGCTGTTGTAGGTGGTGTTGCTGTTGTAGGGGCGTGGTGCTGTTGTAGGGGCGTGGTGCTGTTGTAGGGGCGTGGTGCTGTTGTAGTGGCGTGGTGCTGTTGTAGGTGTGTGGTGCTGTTGTAGGGGCGTGGTGCTGCTGTAGGGGCGTGGTGCTGTTGTAGGTGGTGTTGCTGTTGTAGGGGCGTGGTGCTGCTGGGAGCGTGGTGCTGTTGTAGGGGCGTGGTGCTGCTGTAGGGGCATGGCGCTGCTGTAGGGGCGTGGTTCTGCTGTAGGGGCGTTGTGCTGCTGTAGGGGCGTGGTGCTGTTGTAGGGGTGTGGTGCTGTTGTAGGGGTGTGGTGCTGTTGTAGGTGGTGGTGCTGCTGTAGGGGCGTGGTGCTGCTGTAGGGGCGTGGTGCTGCTGTAGGGGCGTGGTGCTGATGTAGGGGCGCGGTGCTGCTGTAGGGGCGCGGTTTTGCTGTAGGGGCGTGGTGCTGCTGTAGGGGCGCGGTGCTGCTGTAGGGGCGTGGTGCTGCTGTAGGGGCGTGGTGCTGTTGCAGGGGCGTGGTGCTGTTGTAGGGGCGTGGTGCTGCTGGGAGCGTGGTGCTTTTGTAGGGGCGTGGTGCTGTTGTAGGGGCGTGGTGCTGTTGTAGGGGCGTGGTGCTGCTGTAGGGGCATGGTGCTGCTGTAGGGGCGTGGTGCTGCTGTAGGGGCGTGGTGCTGCTGTAGGGGCGTGGTGCTGCTGTAGGGGCGTGGTGCTGTTGTAGGGGCGTGGTGCTGCTGGGAGCGTGGTGCTTTTGTAGGGGCGTGGTGCTGCTGTAGGGGCGTGGGGCTGTTGTATGGGCGTGGTGCTGTTGTAGGGGCGTGGTGCTGCTGGGAGCGTGGTGCTGTTGTAGGGGCGTGGTGCTGCTGGGAGCGTGGTGCTTTTGTAGGGGCGTGGTGCTGCTGTAGGGGCGTGGTGCTGTTGTAGGGGCGTGGTGCTGTTGTAGGTGGTGGTGCTGCTGTAGGGGCGCGGTTCTGCTGTAGGGGCGTGGTGCTGCTGGTGGGGCGTGGTGCTGCTGTAGGGGCGTGGCGCTGTTGTAGGGGCGTGGCGCTGCTGTAGGGGCGTGGTGCTGCTGTAGGGGCGTGGTGTTGTTGTAGGGTCGTGGTGCTGCTGTAGGGGCGTGGTGCTGTTGTAGGGGCGTGGTGCTGTTGTAGGGGCGTGGTGCTGTTGTAGGTGGTGGTGCTGCTGTAGGGGCGTGGTGCTGTTGTAGGGGAGTGGTGCTGTTGTAGGGGCGTGGTGCTGTTGTAGGGGCGTGGTGCTGTTGTAGGGGCGTGGTGCTGTTGTAGGGGCGTGGTGCTGCTGTAGGGGCGTGGTGCTGCTGTAGGTGGTGGTGCTGCTGTATGGGCGTGGTGCTGTTGTAGGGGCGTGCAGCTGCTGTAGGGGCTTGGTGCTGCTGTAGGGGCGTGGTGCTGTTGTAGGGGCGTGAAGCTGTTGTAGGGGCATGGTGCTGCTGTAGGGGCTTGGTGCTGCTGTAGGGGCGTGGTGCTGTTGTAGGGGCATGGTGCTGCTGTAGGGGCTTGGTGCTGCTCTAGGGGCGTGGTGCTGTTGTAGGGGCGTGGTGCTGCTGTAGGCGGGGTGCTGTTGTAGGGGCGTGGTGCTGTTGTAGGGGCGTGGTGCTGCTGTAGGCGGGGTGCTGCTGTAGGGGCGTGGTGCTGCTGTAGGGGCGTGGTGCTGCTGTAGGGGCGTGGTGCTGTTGTAGGGGCGTGGTGCTGCTGTAGGGGCGTGGTGCTGCTGTAGGGGCGTGGTGCTGCTGTAGGGGCGTGGTGCTGCTGTAGGGGCGTGGTGCTGCTGTAGGGGCGTGGTGCTGCTGTAGGGGCGTGGTGCTGTTGTAGGGGCGTGGTGCTGTTGTAGGGGCGTGGTGCTGTGTAGGGGCGTGGTGCTGTTGTAGGGGTGTGGTGCTGTTGTAGGGGCGTGGTGCTGTTGTAGGGGCGTGGTGCTGCTGTAGGGGCGTGGTGCTGTTGTAGGGTCGTGGTGCTGTTGTAGGGGCGTGGTGCTGCTGTAGGGGCGTGGTGCTGCTGTAGGGGCGTGGTGCTGCTGTAGGGGGCGTGGTGCTGTTGTAGGGGCGTGGTGCTGCTGTAGGGGCGTGGTGCTGCTGTAGGGGCGTGGTGCTGCTGTAGGGGCGTGGTGCTGCTGTAGGGGCGTGGTGCTGCTGTAGGGGCGTGGTGCTGTTGTAGGGGCGTGGTGCTGTTGTAGGG
>NW_026601092.1:45000-78181 GCF_029448725.1 Salvelinus fontinalis
TGTCTAGATCTGCCTTCTCTGTCTAGACCTGTCTTCTATAACTAGACCTGTCTTCTATAACTAGACCTGTCTTCTCTGTCTAGATCTGCCTTCTCTGTCTAGACCTGTCTCTCTAACTAGATCTGTCTTCTATAACTAGACATGTCTTCTCTTGTCTAGACATGTCTTCTCTAACTAGACTTGTCTTCTCTAACTATACTTGTCTTCTCTAACTATACTTGTCTTCTCTGTCTAGACCCGTCTTCTCTGTCTAGACCCGTCTTCTCTGTCTAGACCCGTCTTCTCTGTCTAGACCTGTCTCAATGAGTTGTCACAATCAAATCTGGACTCATGCACCCACAGTAAAGTATCTTACCACCACGACTATAAGCTCTGAGTGGCCACAGAAAGCCCCCTGTGCCTGCTTTGAGTGGCCACAGAAAGCCCCCTGTGCCTGCTCTGAGTGGCCACAGAAAGCCCCCTGTGCCTGCTCTGAGTGGCCACAGAAAGCCCCCTGTCCCTGCTCTGAGTGGCCACAGAAAGCCCCCTGTCCCTGCTCTGAGTGGCCACAGAAAGCCCCCTGTCCCTGCTCTGTGCCATCTCTCTGCATAGTCCTTCTGCCCACCAGGTGGCGCCATCCCTTGACTTCCATCTAGAAACCCAGGTCAGGAAGCTGCCATTTCTCATGTGAGATAGATGTGTGTCCTCTGTATGTGACGAGGCAGGTGTCCTTCGCTGCCCCAACCTGCTCTGACCCTAGTGGCTATGACTGAAATGTTAAAGCAGGAGACGAATCAGAGGAGGCTGGTGGGAGGAGCTATAGGAGGATGGGCTCATTGTAATGCCTGGAATGGAACATGTGGTTACCATTTGTGTAATGTGTTTGACTCTGTTCCGTTTAGTCCCTTCCAGCCATTACAATGAGCCCTTCCTCCTATAGCTCCTCCCACCAGCCTCCTCTGAGAGGAGTATAAGGTGGTGTGTTAGACTAGGGAAAATATTCACCATTAAATTGCATGGCCAAGTCACCTTGGCTAAGACCCGATGGCACTATAGCCCCTCAGAGTGACAGGTTAGCAGCTTGATTTTCCTCGTACTATCCATATTACAATCTTCTCAGCACTGTACAGGGCAGGCCTATCCTTCACTTCACTGTCCTCCCATAGACACGGCCAGGGGGGGAATCAGGTTACTATAGGTTTATGACCTGCCGTATAACAGAGTGAAAATCAATAGTGAACGTGCAACAATGTGGCTATAATACGAACGGAGATATATGACAACGGAAGCTCCTGTACCGGCTGGCTGGTCAGGGCTAGATGATTTTAGGCTGGTCAGGCTGGTCAGGACTAGATGACTTTATGCAGGGAGGGGCTAGATGACTTTAGGCAGTCGGCCAATGGGTGTCTCCACAGCCGGGCCAATGGATGTCAAGGACTCAAGGAACTGTACACACACGCACGCACGCACGCACGCACGCACGCACGCACGCACACACACACACACACACACACACACACACACACACACACACACACACACACACACACACACACACACACACACACACATACACTTTCTTCACACATGGTCTGTTTCATGTCTCCTCAGAGCGTTACCACAGAAGCGGCTGAAGCGGAGGTAAGCATTACATATTAAGAGCTGATCCTGTCAATGTCCTTACAGTCTGCCACACCAGAGAGGTCATGTTTACAATGTCACATCTTTTCCCTCTTTTTCCCCAGTCTGTAAGGATTCCTCTGTAGCTGTAGGGTTAGGATTCCTCTGTAGCTGTAGGGTTAGAGTTCCTCTGTAGCTGTAGGGCTAGGATTACTCTGTAGCTGTAGGGTTAGAGTTCCTCTGTAGCTGTAGGGTTAGGATTCCTCTGTAGCTGTAGGGTTAGAGTTCCTCTGTAGCTGTAGGGTTAGAGTTCCTCTGTAGCTGTAGGGTTAGAGTTCCTCTGTAGCTGTAGTGCTAGGATTACTCTGTAGCTGTAGGGTTAGAGTTCCTCTGTAGCTGTAGGGTTAGGATTCCTCTGTAGCTGTATGGTTAGAGTTCCTCTGTAGCTGTAGGGTTAGAGTTCCTCTGTAGCTGTAGGGTTATGATTCCTCTGTAGCTGTAGGGTTAGGATTACTCTGTAGCTGTAGGGTTAGGATTCCTCTGTAGCTGTAGGGTTAGAGTTTCTCTGTAGCTGTAGGGTTAGGATTCCTCTGTAGCTGTAGGGTTAGAGTTCCTCTGTAGCTGTAGGGTTAGGATTACTCTGTAGCTGTAGGGTTAGGATTCCTCTGTAGCTGTAGGGTTAGAGTTTCTCTGTAGCTGTAGGGTTATGGTCCCTCTGTAGCTGTAGGGTTAGGATTACTCTGTAGCTGTAGGGTTAGAGTTACTCTGTAGCTGTAGGGTTAGGATTACTCTGTAGCTGTAGGGTTAGAGTTCCTCTGTAGCTGTAGGGTTAGGGTTCCTCTGTAGCTGTAGGGTTAGAGTTCCTCTGTAGCTGTAGGGTTAGAGTTCCTCTGTAGCTGTAGGGTTATGGTCCCTCTGTAGCTGTAGGGTTAGAGTTCCTCTGTAGCTGTAGGGTTAGGATTACTCTGTAGCTGTAGGGTTAGGATTACTCTGTAGGTGTAGGGTTAGGATTACTCTGTAGCTGTAGGGTTAGGATTACTCTGTAGCTGTAGGGTTAGGATTACTCTGTAGCTGTAGGGTTAGGATTACTCTGTAGCTGTAGGGTTAGGATTACTCTGTAGCTGTAGGGATAGGATTCCTCTGTAGCTGTAGGGTTATGGTCCCTCTGTAGCCGTAGGGTTAGAGTTCCTCTGTAGCTGTAGGGTTAGGATTACTCTGTAGCTGTAGGGTTAGAGTTCCTCTGTAGCTGTAGGGTTAGAGTTCCTCTGTAGCTGTAGGGTTAGGATTACTCTGTAGCTGTAGGGTTAGAGTTCCTCTGTAGCTGTAGGGTTAGAGTTCCCCTGTAGCTGTAGGGTTAGGATTCCTCTGTAGCTGTAGGGTTAGAGTTCCTCTGTAGCTGTAGGGTTAGAGTTCCTCTGTAGCTGTAGGTTAGGATTACTCTGTAGCTGTAGGGTTAGGATTCCTCTGTAGCTGTAGGGTTAGGATTACTCTGTAGCTGTAGGGTTAGGATTACTCTGTAGCTGTAGGGTTAGGATTACTCTGTAGCTGTAGGGTTAGGATTACTCTGTAGCTGTAGGGTTAGGATTACTCTGTAGCTGTAGGTTTGGGATTACTCTGTAGCTGTAGGGTTAGGATTACTCTGTAGCTGTAGGTTTGGGATTCCTCTGTAGCTGTATGGTTAGAGTTCCTCTGTAGCTGTAGGGTTAGAGTTCCTCTGTAGCTGTAGGGTTAGAGTTCCTCTGTAGCTGTAGGGTTATGATTCCTCTGTAGCTGTAGGGTTAGGATTACTCTGTAGCTATAGGGTTAGGATTACTCTGTAGCTGTAGGGTTAGAGTTCCTCTGTAGCTGTAGGGTTAGAGTTCCTCTGTAGCTGTAGGGTTAGAGTTCCTCTGTAGCTGTAGGGTTAGAGTTCCTCTGTAGCTGTAGGGTTAGAATTCCTCTGTAGCTGTAGGGTTAGAGTTCCTCTGTAGCTGTAGGGTTAGGATTCCTCTGTAGCTGTAGGGTTAGAGTTCCTCTGTAGCTGTAGGGTTAGAGTTTCTCTGTAGCTTTAGGGTTATGATTCCTCTGTAGCTGTAGGGTTAGGATTACTCTGTAGCTGTAGGGTTATGGTCCCTCTGTAGCTGTAGGGTTATGATTCCTCTGTAGCTGTAGGGTTAGGGTTCCTCTGTAGCTGTAGGGTTAGAGTTCCTCTGTAGCTGTAGGGTTATGGTCCCTCTGTAGCTGTAGGGTTAGGATTACTCTGTAGCTGTAGGGTTAGAGTTCCTCTGTAGCTGTAGGGTTATGGTCCCTCTGTAGCTGTAGGGTTATGGTCCCTCTGTAGCTGTAGGGTTAGAGTTCCTCTGTAGCTGTAGGGTTAGAGTTCCTCTGTAGCTGTAGGGTTAGAGTTCCTCTGTAGCTGTAGGGTTATGGTCCCTCTGTAGCTGTAGGGTTAGGATTACTCTGTAGCTGTAGGGTTAGAGTTACTCTGTAGCTGTAGGGTTAGGATTACTCTGTAGCTGTAGGGTTAGAGTTCCTCTGTAGCTGTAGGGTTAGGGTTCCTCTGTAGTTGTAGGGTTAGAGTTCCTCTGTAGCTGTAGGGTTATGGTCCCTCTGTAGCTGTAGGGTTAGAGTTCCTCTGTAGCTGTAGGGTTAGGATTCCTCTGTAGCTGTAGGGTTAGGATTACTCTGTAGCTGTAGGGTTAGGATTACTCTGTAGCTGTAGGGTTAGGATTACTCTGTAGCTGTAGGGTTAGGATTACTCTGTAGCTGTAGGGTTAGGATTACTCTGTAGCTGTAGGGTTAGGATTACTCTGTAGCTGTAGGGTTAGGATTACTCTGTAGCTGTAGGGATAGGATTCCTCTGTAGCTGTAGGGATAGGATTCCTCTGTAGCTGTAGGGTTGTGGTCCCTCTGTAGCTGTAGGGTTAGAGTTCTTCTGTAGCTGTAGGGTTAGTATTACTCTGTAGCTGTAGGGTTAGAGTTCCTCTGTAGCTGTAGGGTTAGAGTTCCTCTGTAGCTGTAGGGTTAGGATGACTCTGTAGCTGTAGGGTTAGAGTTCCTCTGTAGCTGTAGGGTTAGAGTTCCTCTGTAGCTGTAGGGTTAGAGTTCCTCTGTAGCTGTAGGGTTAGGATTCCTCTGTAGCTGTAGGGTTAGAGTTCCTCTGTAGCTGTATGTTAGGATTCCTCTGTAGCTGTAGGTTAGGATTACTCTGTAGCTGTAGGGTTAGGATTACTCTGTAGCTGTAGGGTTAGGATTACTCTGTAGCTGTAGGGTTAGGATTACTCTGTAGCTGTAGGGTTAGGATTACTCTGTAGCTGTAGGGTTTGGGATTACTCTGTAGCTGTAGGGTTAGGATTACTCTGTAGCTGTAGGTTTGGGATTCCTCTGTAGCTGTATGGTTAGAGTTCCTCTGTAGCTGTAGGGTTAGAGTTCCTCTGTAGCTGTAGGGTTAGAGTTCCTCTGTAGCTGTAGGGTTAGAGTTCCTCTGTAGCTGTAGGGTTAGGATTCCTCTGTAGCTGTAGGGTTAGGATTACTCTGTAGCTGTAGGGTTAGGATTACTCTGTAGCTGTAGGGTTAGAGTTCCTCTGTAGCTGTAGGGTTAGAGTACCTCTGTAGCTGTAGGGTTAGGATTACTCTGTAGTTGTAGGGTTAGAGTTCCTCTGTAGCTGTAGGGTTAGAGTTCCTCTGTAGCTGTAGGTTTGGGATTACTCTGTAGCTGTAGGGTTAGAGTTCCTCTGTAGCTGTAGGGTTAGAGTTCCTCTGTAGCTGTAGGGTTAGGATTACTCTGTAGCTGTAGGGTTAGGATTCCTCTGTAGCTGTAGGGTTAGAGTTCCTCTGTAGCTGTAGGGTTAGAGTTCCTCTGTAGCTGTAGGGTTAGAGTTCCTCTGTAGCTTTAGGGTTAGAGTTCCTCTCTAGCTTTAGGGTTATGGTCCCTCTGTAGCTGTAGGGTTAGGATTACTCTGTAGCTGTAGGGTTAGGATTACTCTGTAGCTGTAGCTGTAGGGTTAGGATTACTCTGTAGCTGTAGGGTTAGGATTACTCTGTAGCTGTAGGGTTAGGATTCCTCTGTAGCTGTAGGGTTAGGATTACTCTGTAGCTGTAGGGTTAGGATTCCTCTGTAGCTGTAGGGTTGGGATTATGTTGTAGGGTTAGGATTCCTCTGTAGCTGTAGGGTTAGGATTTCTCTGTAGCTGTAGGGTTAGGATTCCTCTGTAGCTGTAGGGTTAGGATTTCTCTGTAGCTGTAGGGTTAGGATTCCTCTGTAGCTGTAGGGTTAGGATTACTCTGTGGATGTAGGGTTAGGATTACTCTGTGGATGTAGGGTTAGGATTACTCTGTGGATGTAGGGTTAGGATTCATCTGTGGATGAAGGACTAAAGAAGGAAACCCCTGCTCTTAGGATGTGTCTACCTCTTCATTTGTCATTCCTTGAAAGGAGGAGAGGAGAAGAAGAGACCTTGGATAGAGAGACGTTCCACCGTCTTTCCGTCTTTCCTTGTGTTTTAAACCCACAGCTGCATCAGTCTGCAGTGAAACCATTTTAAATGGTTCAGTTATTTAAATGTGTTTGTGTTATATTAAATTGCTAAACTTGAAACGGACAATGTGTATCGAGGATTTTACTACTAAAACTAAATGAATGGTTTGGTTGTAATACACAACTGCGTAAAGAGATAGTCTCATTGTGTAGAAATTAACATACAACATTTCTTGTAGACATTGTTCATCTTGTAAATATTTTTTGCAGATTCTTAACTTATTTTTTTATACCATGAAATACCGTACTTACATTTTTTGGGGGGGAAATGTATAGTAATCGCTTGTGAAAGCACTCACGTTGAAATGAAATTATGTCAAATTAAATCATCTTCATCAGTTTATTAGACCATATAATGTTGATAATGACTCCAATAATGATGATGTAATGTTGATAATGACTCCAATAATGATGAAATAATGTGGACAATAACGATGATATAATGTGGATAATGACTCCAATAACGATGCTATAATGTGGATAATGACTACAATAACGACTCCAATAATGATGATATAGTGTTGATAATGACTCCAATACTGATGATATAATGTGGATAATGACTCCAATAATGCGGATAATGACTCCAATAATGATGATGCAATGTTGATAATGACTCCAATAATGTGGATAATGACTCCAATAATGATGATGCAATGTTGATAATGACTCCAATAATGTGGATAATGACTCCAATAGTGATGATGATATAATGTGGTTAACAACTCCAATAACGATGGTAATGTGGATAGTGACTCCAATAATGATATGTGGATAATGACCAGTAATGATTATATAATGTGGATAATGACTACAATAATGATGATATAATGTTGATAACGACTCCGAATAATGATGATAAGATGTCAATAATGACTCCAATAATGATATGACGTTGATAATGACTTCAATAACGACTCCAACAATGTTGATAATGTCTCCAACAATGATGATATGATGCCGATAATGATTCCAATAATGACGCCAATAATATTGATAATGACTCCAATAATGATTATATGATGTCGATAATGACGATAATGACTCCAATAACGATGATATAATGTTGATAAGGACTCCAATAATGATGATATACTGTTGACATTGACTCCAATAATAATGATATGTTGATAATGACTCCAATAGTGATGATATAATGTTGATAATGACTCCAATAGTGATGATATAATGTTGGTAATGACTCCAATAGTGATGATATGTTGATAATGACTCCAATAGTGATGATATAATGTTGATAATGACTCCAATAGTGATGATATAATGTTGATAATGACTCCAATAGTGGTGATATAATGTTGATAATGACTCCAATAGTGATGATATAATGTTGATAATGACTCCAATAGTGATGATATAATGTTGATAATGACTCCAATAGTGGTGATATAATGTTGATAATGGTATTGATGTTGATGATATAATGTTGATAATGACTCCAATAGTGGTGATATAATGTTGATAATGGTATTGATGTTGATGATATAATGTTGATAATGACTCCAATAGTGATGATATAATGTTGGTAATGGTGATGATGTTGATGATATAATGTTGATAATGACTCCAATAGTGATGATATAATGTTGGTAATGGTGATGATGTTGATGACTATTCTAGAAGCTACCCATTATCTTACAGTTGTACGACATGGTGGGTTCTTATTCTCGGGTTCTCACGCTGTTCCTTTCTAATTGATAAGGTGTGTTTCCACATGACCTGCCTGACCTAGATAGAAACACGTGACCTCTGAACTTCTAGCACCAGGAGAACCCGTGACCTTTGACCCCTAACTGAAGCAGAGGAGGCAGAAGAAGATGGGGGAGGGGGGAGAGAGGAGGGGAGTGGGAGGAGAGGAGAGGTATGGGGAGAGAGAGAGGAGAGGTATGAGGGAGGGGAGAGAGAGGAGAGGTATGGGGGAGAGAGAGGGGAGGAGAGAGAGGAGAGGTATGGGGGAGAGAGAGGGGAGGAGAGAGAGGAGAGGTATGGGAGAGAGAGGAGAGGAGAGGTATGGGGAGGAGAGGGGAGGAGAGAGAGGAGAGGTATGGGGGAGAGAGAGGAGAGGTATGGGGGAGAGAGAGGAGAGGAGAGGTATGGGGGAGAGAGGGGAGGAAAGGTATGGGGGAGGAGAGAGAGGAGAGGTATGGGGGAGGAGAGAGAGGAGAGGTATGGGGGAGGAGAGAGAGGAGAGGTATGGGGGGAGAGAGAGAGAGGTATGGGGGGAGAGATGGGGGAGGAGAGGTACGGGGGAGGAAAGGTATGGGGGAGGGGAGAGAGAGGAGAGGTATGGGGGAGGAGAGAGGGGAGAGGTATGGGGGAGGGGGGAGAGAGGAGAGGTATGGGGGAAGAGAGAGAGGAGAGGTATGGGGGGGCGAGGTATGGGGGAGGAGAGAGAGGAGAGGTATGGGGGAGGAGAGAGAGGAGAGGTATGGGGGAGGAGAGAGAGGAGAGGTATGGGGAAGAGATGAGAGGAGAGGAGAGGTATGGGGAGGAGAGATGGGGGAGGAGAGGAGAGGTATGGGGGGAGAGATGGGAGGAGAGGAGAGGTATTGGGGAGAGGAGAGGTATGGGGAAGAGATGAGAGGAGAGGTATGGGGGAGAGATGGGAGGAGAGGAGAGGTATGGAGGAGAGGAGAGGTATGGGGGAGAGATGGGGGAGGAGAGGAGAGGTATGGGGGGGAGAGATGGGAGGAGAGGAGAGGTATGGGGGGAGAGATGGGAGGAGAGGAGAGGTATGGGGGGAGAGATGGGAGGAGAGGAGAGGTATGGGGGGAGAGAAGGGAGGAGAGGAGAGTATGGGGGAGAGATGGGAGGAGAGGAGAGGAGAGGTATGGAGGAGAGGAGAGGTATGGGGGAGAGATGGGGGAGGAGAGGAGAGGTATGGGGGGAGAGATGGGAGGAGAGGAGAGGTATGGGGGAGAGATGAGAGGAGAGGTATGGGGGGAGAGAAGGGAGGAGAGGAGAGTATGGGGGAGAGAGGGGAAGAGAGGAGAGGAGAGGTATGGAGGAGAGGAGAGGTATGGGGGAGAGATGGGGGAGGAGAGGAGAGGTATGGGGGGAGAGATGGGAGGAGAGGAGAGGTATGGGGGAGAGATGGGAGGAGAGGAGAGGTATGGGGGGGAGAGATGGGAGGAGAGGAGAGGTATGGGAGGAGAGGAGAGGTATGGAGGAGAGGAGAGGTATGGGGGAGAGGAGAGGTATGGGGGAGAGGAGAGGTATGGGGGAGAGGAGAGGTATTGAGGAGAGGAGAGGTATGGAGGAGAGGAGAGGTATGGGGGGAGAGATGGGAGGAGAGGAGAGGTATGGAGGGAGAGATGGGAGGAGAGGAGAGGTATGGGGGGAGAGAGGAGAGGTATGGGGGGGAGATGGGGGTAGAGGAGAGGAGAGGTATGGGGGAGAGGAGAGGTATGGAGGGAGAGATGGGAGGAGAGGAGAGGTATGGGGGGAGAGATGGGAGGAGTGGAGAGGTATGGAGGGAGAGGAGAGGTATGGGGGGAGAGATGAGAGGAGAGGTATGGGGGAGAGAGGAGAGGAAAGGTATGGGGGAGGAGAGAGAGGAGAGGAGAGGTATGGAGGAGAGGAGAGGTATGGAGGAGAGGAGAGGAGAGGTACGGGGGGAGAGATGGTGGAGGAGAGGTATGGGGGGAGAGATGGGGAAGAGAGGTACGGGGGAGGAGAGAGAGGAGAGGTATGGGCGGAGAGAGAGAGGAGAGGTATGGGGGGGGAGAGAGAGAGGAGAGGTATGGGGGGAGAGAGAGAGAGGAGAGGTATGGGGGGAGAGAGAGAGAGGAGAGGTATGGGGGGAGAGATGGGGAGGAGGAGAGGTATGGGGGAGAGGAGAGAGAGGAGAGGTATGGGGGAGGAGAGAGAGGAGAGGTATGGGGGGGAGAGGTATGGGGGAGGAGAGAGAGGAGAGGTATGGGGGAGGAGAGGTATGGGGAAGAGATGAGAGGAGAGGTATGAGGAGGAGAGGAGAGGTATGGGGAGGAGAGATGGGGAGGAGAGGAGAGGTATGGGGGAGAGGAGAGGTATGGGGAATAGATGAGAGGAGAGGTATGGGGGGAGAGGAGAGGAGAGGTATGGAGGAGAGAGAGGTATGGGGGGAGAGATGGGGGAGGAGAGGAGAGGTATGGGGGGAGAGATGGGAGGAGAGGAGAGGTATGGGGGGAGAAATGGGAGGAGAGGAGAGGTATGGGGGGAGAGATGGGAGGAGAGGAGAGGTATGGGGGGGAGAGAGGAGAGGTATGGGGGGAGAGATGGGAGGAGAGGAGAGATATGGGGGAGAGATGGGAGGAGAGGAGAGGTATGGAGGAGAGGAGAGGTATAGGGGGAGAGATGGGGGAGGAGAGGAGAGGTATGGGGGGGAGAGATGGGAGGAGAGGAGAGGTATGGGGGGAGAGATGGGAGGAGAGGAGAGGTATGGGGGGAGAGATGGGAGGAGAGGAGAGGTATGGGGGGAGAGATGGGAGGAGAGGAGAGGTATGGGGGAGAGATGAGAGGAGAGGTATGGGGGGAGAGATGGGGGAGAGATGGGAGGAGAGGAGAGGAGATGTATAGAGGAGAGGTATGGAGGAGAGGAGAGGAGAGGTTTGGGGGGAGAGGAGAGGTATGGGGGGAGAGGAGAGGTATAGAGGAGAGGAGAGGTATGGGGGGAGAGATGAGAGGAGAGGTATGGGGGGAGAGATGAGAGGAGAGGTATGGGGGGAGAGATGAGAGGAGAGGTATGGAGGGGAGAGATGGGAGGAGAGGTATGGGGGGAGAGATGGGAGGAGAGGAGAGGAGAGGTATGGGGGAGATGGGAGGAGAGGAGAGGTATGGGGGGAGAGATGGGAGGAGAGGAGAGGTATGGAGGGAGAGATGAGAGGAGAGGAGAGGTATGGGGGGAGAGATGAGAGGAGAGGTATGGGGGGGAGAGATATGGGGGAGAGGAGAGGTATGGAGGAAAGGAGAGGTATGGAGGGAGAGATGGGAGGAGAGGTATGGGGGGAGGGGAGAGGTATGGAGCGAGAGATGGGAGGAGAGGAGAGGTATGGGGGGGAGAGATGGGAGGAGAGGAGAGGTATGGAGGAAGAGATGGGAGGAGAGGAGAGGTATGGGGGGAGAGATGGGAGGAGAGGAGAGGTATGGGGGGAGAGATGGGAGGAGAGGAGAGGTACGGGGGGAGAGGGAAGACAAGGTGAGAATCTCAATTGGTTTTACTCGACTCCTCGAGTCCTGTCCTCTCTTCCCCGGGTCAAAGGTCATTGAGGAAACGTGGAAACAAATGTGCTTGAAGTCCAAATAGAGAGCCGACACATGTGAAGGATGATGAAGGCCAGGGATGAAGAAGCGTCTAGCGACTTGCTGGCGCCGAGGCCCAGCGTGATGACTCAATCACGATTTATGACATTGTTTGGATGGCCGACCTATCACAGGGGTCAAACACATTTTATCTCTGCCTTTCTCCGGGGAGGGGCTTTCCCGTAGAACTCTGGGAGCACGGACACTGTTCGAGGTGTGAATACTGAGGAAAATGTTATTGATGAAATTAATGTTACTGTGTGAATTAAATGGTCATGTATTGGATTGTTTCAAGAAAAGAAAAACAGAGCTATGAATGTTGTTTTATTGTACTTTAAATTCTATGGATTTACTGTTACGTGGAAACTGGTATTCTGTTCATCGGACGGCAGATAGTCCAAATAGGGAGGACAAGGGTGTCCTCTTTCATACCGTGTATAGAGAGAGGGGTGGTGATTAGATCAGAGAATGAGTGTGAAGTTTTATGCCTTCTGGTTTAAATGTTTTTGGGGCCATGTGATGTGATGTGACTAGACGATGGGAAATACTTGGAAGAATAAAAGCTGTCATCATGGAGTCATTGTAAACCAATCTCCTGGCCTCTAGCTGTGCAGCTCTGAACTCAATAATTGCATAACGATAAACCTAGATTTTATTTTACCAGGCAAGTTGACTGAGAACACATGCTCATTTACAGCAACGAACTGGGGAATAGTTACAAGGGGATGAATGAGCCAATTGAAAGATGGGATGATTAGGTGGCTACGATGGTATGAGGGCCAGATTGGGAATGTAGCCAGGACACCGTGGTTAACGCCTCTACAATAAGTGCCATGGGATCTTTAGTGACCACAGAGAGTCAGGTCACTCGTTTAATGTCCCATCCGAAAGACTGCACCCTACACAGGGCAATATCCCCAATCACTGCCCTGGGGCATTTTTTTTTTTTTTGACCAGAGGAAAGAGTGCCTCCTACCGGTCCTCCAACACCACTTCCAGCAGCATCTGGTCTCCCATCCAGGGACCACACCTGTTCAGCTTCAGAGGCAAGCCAGCAGTGGGATGCAGGGTGGTATGCTGCTGGCTACGTTTACCTTATAGTATTCCCGAGTGGTGATGCAAGCTTCGCTACAGTACCAACGGCTAGCTCCGTTGGATAGGATTATGGACCTTCAGCATTCACACAATAATGGAGTCAGGTGGTATATTATATTATGGTCATATTCCCTTTAGCCTAATTCTCTGTCATCCTCAGACCAAGTGGATTTTCATCTAATCTACACGCTTGTATGAAAATGAGACTATCCTTCTCCACTCCCGCGTCATCAGGCAAATGGCATTTACAGGGGTGGGAATTCCAAAATGAATGTATAAAGGGATATAAAACAAATATAGCTTGATGTGCAAGACATTTATGCAAATGCAAGACATTTGTGCAAGACATCTAAATGTGCAAGACATTTAGCAGGTAGAAGGATAAGTAGCATATTGTTTTTAAATGTGAGCATGCTTTCCTCCTTCCAGAAAACAGCTGATTCAAAGGGGTTAAGTAAAAAAAAAATAGACAAGTAGAAAAAAGAAAAGAAAAGTAACAAATAATTAAACAGCAGCAGTAAAATAACAAGCGAGGCTATATACAGGGTGTACCGGTACAGAGTCAATGTGGAGGCTATATACAGAGGGTACCGGTACAGAGTCAATGTGGAGGCTATATACAGGGCTACCGGTACAGAGTCAATGTGGAGGCTATATACAGGGGGTACCGGTACAGAGTCAATGTGGAGGCTATATACAGAGGGTACCGGTACAGAGTCAATGTGGAGGCTATATACAGGGCTACCGGTACAGAGTCAATGTGGAGGCTATATACAGGGGGTACCGGTACAGAGTCAATGTGGAGGCTATATACAGGGGTACCGGTACAGAGTCAATGTGGAGGCTATATACAGAGGGTACCGGTACAGAGTCAATGTGGAGGCTATATACAGGGTATTACGGTACAGAGTCAATGTGGAGGCTATATACAGGGGGTTACGGTACAGAGTCAATGTGGAGACTATATACAGGGGGTACCGGTACAGAGTCAATGTGGAGGCTATATACAGAGGGTACCGGTACAGAGTCAATGTGGAGGCTATATACAGGGGGTACCGGTACAGAGTCAATGTGGAGGCTATATACAGGGGGGTACCAAACAGAGTCAATGTGGAGGCTATATACAGAGGGTACCGGTACAGAGTCAATGTGGAGGCTATATACAGGGGGTTACGGTACAGAGTCAATGTGGAGACTATATACAGGGGGTACCGGTACAGAGTCAATGTGGAGGCTATATACAGAGGGTACCGGTACAGAGTCAATGTGGAGGCTATATACAGGGGGTACCGGTACAGAGTCAATGTGGAGGCTATATACAGGGGGGTACCAAACAGAGTCAATGTGGAGGCTATATACAGAGGGTACCGGTACAGAGTCAATGTGGAGGCTATATACAGGGGGTACCGGTACAGAGTCAATGTGGAGGCTATATACAGGGGGTACTGGTACAGAGTCAATGTGGAGGCTATATACAGGGGGTACCAGTACAGAGTCAATGTGGAGGCTATATACAGGGGGTACCGGTACAGAGTCAATGTGGAGGCTATATACAGGGGGTACTGGTACAGAGTCAATGTGGAGGCTATATACAGGGGGTACTGGTACAGAGTCAATGTGGAGGCTATATACAGGGGGGTACCAAACAGAGTCAATGTGGAGGCTATATACAGGGGGGTACCAAACAGAGTCAATGTGGAGGCTATATACAGGGGTACCGGTACAGAGTCAATGTGGAGGCTATATACAGGGGGTACCAAACAGAGTCAATGTGGAGGCTATATACAGGGGGTACCAAACAGAGTCAATGTGGAGGCTATATACAGGGGGTACCGGTACAGAGTCAATGTGGAGGCTATATACAGGGGGTACCGGTACAGAGTCAATGTGGAGGCTATATACAGGGGGTACCAAACAGAGTCAATGTGGAGGCTATATACAGGGGGCACCGGTACAGAGTCAATGTGGAGGCTATATACAGGGGGTACCGGTACAGAGTCAATGTGGAGGCTATATACAGGGGTACCGGTACAGAGTCAATGTGGAGGCTATATACAGGGGTACCGGTACAGAGTCAATGTGGAGGCTATATACAGGGGGTACCGGTACAGAGTCAATGTGGAGGCTATATACAGGGGGTACCGGTACAGAGTCAATGTGGAGGCTATATACAGGGGGTTACGGTACAGAGTCAATGTGGAGGCTATATACAGGGGGTACCGGTACAGAGTCAATGTGGAGGCTATATACAGGGGGTACCGGTACAGAGTCAATGTGGAGGCTATATACAGGGATACCGGTACAGAGTCAATGTGGAGGCTATATACAGGGGGTACCAGTACAGAGTCAATGTGGAGGCTATATACAGGGTGTACCGGTACAGAGTCAATGTGGAGGCTTTATACAGGGGGTACCGGTACAGAGTCAATGTGGAGGCTATATACAGGGGGTACCGGTACAGAGTCAATGTGGAGGCTATATACAGGGGGTACCAGTACAGAGTCAATGTGGAGGCTATATACAGGGGGTACCGGTACAGAGTCAATGTGGAGGCTAAATACAGGGGGTACCAAACAGAGTCAATGTGGAGGCTATATACAGAGGGTACCGGTACAGAGTCAATGTGGAGGCTATATACAGGGGGTACCAAACAGAGTCAATGTGGAGGCTATATACAGGGGGTACCGGTACAGAGTCAATGTGGAGGCTATATACAGGGGGTACCGGTACAGAGTCAATGTGGAGGCTATATACAGGGGGTACCAAACAGAGTCAATGTGGAGGCTATATACAGGGGGTACCGGTACAGAGTCAATGTGGAGGCTATATACAGGGGGTACCGGTACAGAGTCAATGTGGAGGCTATATACAGGGGGTACCAAACAGAGTCAATGTGGAGGCTATATACAGGGGGTACCAAACAGAGTCAATGTGGAGGCTATATACAGGGTGTTACGGCGCAGAGTCAATGTGGAGGCTATATACAGGGTGTTACGGCGCAGAGTCAATGTGGAGGCTATATACAGGGGGTACCAAACAGAGTCAATGTGGAGGCTATATACAGGGGGTACCAAACAGAGTCAATGTGGAGGCTATATACAGGGGGTACCAAACAGAGTCAATGTGGAGGCTATATACAGGGTGTTACGGCGCAGAGTCAATGTGGAGGCTATATACAGGGTGTTACGGCGCAGAGTCAATGTGGAGGCTATATACAGGGGGTACCAAACAGAGTCAATGTGGAGGCTATATACAGGGGGTTTCCAAACAGAGTCAATGTGGAGGCTATATACAGGGGGTACCGGTACAGAGTCAATGTGGAGGCTATATACAGGGGGTACCAAACAGAGTCAATGTGGAGGCTATATACAGGGGGTACCAAACAGAGTCAATGTGGAGGCTATATACAGGGGGTACCAAACAGAGTCAATGTGGAGGCTATATACAGGGGGTACCAAACAGAGTCAATGTGTAGGCTATATACAGAGGGTACCGGTACAGAGTCAATGTGGAGGCTATATACAGGGGGTACCAAACAGAGTCAATGTGGAGGCTATATACAGAGGGTACCGGTACAGAGTCAATGTGGAGGCTATATACAGGGGGTACCGGTACAGAGTCAATGTGGAGGCTATATACAGGGGGTACTGGTACAGAGTCAATGTGGAGGCTATATACAGGGGGTACCAGTACAGAGTCAATGTGGAGGCTATATACAGGGGGTACCGGTACAGAGTCAATGTGGAGGCTATATACAGGGGGTACTGGTACAGAGTCAATGTGGAGGCTAAATACAGGGGGTACTGGTACAGAGTCAATGTGGAGGCTATATACAGGGGGGTACCAAACAGAGTCAATGTGGAGGCTATATACAGGGGGGTACCAAACAGAGTCAATGTGGAGGCTATATACAGGGGTACCGGTACAGAGTCAATGTGGAGGCTATATACAGGGGGTACCAAACAGAGTCAATGTGGAGGCTATATACAGGGGGTACCAAACAGAGTCAATGTGGAGGCTATATACAGGGGGTACCGGTACAGAGTCAATGTGGAGGCTATATACAGGGGGTACCGGTACAGAGTCAATGTGGAGGCTATATACAGGGGGTACCGGTACAGAGTCAATGTGGAGGCTATATACAGGGGGTACCGGTACAGAGTCAATGTGGAGGCTATATACAGGGATACCGGTACAGAGTCAATGTGGAGGCTATATACAGGGGGTACCAGTACAGAGTCAATGTGGAGGCTATATACAGGGTGTACCGGTACAGAGTCAATGTGGAGGCTTTATACAGGGGGTACCGGTACAGAGTCAATGTGGAGGCTATATACAGGGGGTACCGGTACAGAGTCAATGTGGAGGCTATATACAGGGGGTACCAGTACAGAGTCAATGTGGAGGCTATATACAGGGGGTACCGGTACAGAGTCAATGTGGAGGCTAAATACAGGGGGTACCAAACAGAGTCAATGTGGAGGCTATATACAGAGGGTACCGGTACAGAGTCAATGTGGAGGCTATATACAGGGGGTACCAAACAGAGTCAATGTGGAGGCTATATACAGGGGGTACCGGTACAGAGTCAATGTGGAGGCTATATACAGGGGGTACCGGTACAGAGTCAATGTGGAGGCTATATACAGGGGGTACCAAACAGAGTCAATGTGGAGGCTATATACAGGGGGTACCGGTACAGAGTCAATGTGGAGGCTATATACAGGGGGTACCGGTACAGAGTCAATGTGGAGGCTATATACAGGGGGTACCAAACAGAGTCAATGTGGAGGCTATATACAGGGGGTACCAAACAGAGTCAATGTGGAGGCTATATACAGGGTGTTACGGCGCAGAGTCAATGTGGAGGCTATATACAGGGTGTTACGGCGCAGAGTCAATGTGGAGGCTATATACAGGGGGTACCAAACAGAGTCAATGTGGAGGCTATATACAGGGGGTACCAAACAGAGTCAATGTGGAGGCTATATACAGGGGGTACCAAACAGAGTCAATGTGGAGGCTATATACAGGGTGTTACGGCGCAGAGTCAATGTGGAGGCTATATACAGGGTGTTACGGCGCAGAGTCAATGTGGAGGCTATATACAGGGGGTACCAAACAGAGTCAATGTGGAGGCTATATACAGGGGGTTTCCAAACAGAGTCAATGTGGAGGCTATATACAGGGGGTACCGGTACAGAGTCAATGTGGAGGCTATATACAGGGGGTACCAAACAGAGTCAATGTGGAGGCTATATACAGGGGGTACCAAACAGAGTCAATGTGGAGGCTATATACAGGGGGTACCAAACAGAGTCAATGTGGAGGCTATATACAGGGGGTACCAAACAGAGTCAATGTGTAGGCTATATACAGAGGGTACCGGTACAGAGTCAATGTGGAGGCTATATACAGGGGGTACCAAACAGAGTCAATGTGGAGGCTATATACAGAGGGTACCGGTACAGAGTCAATGTGGAGGCTATATACAGGGGGTACCGGTACAGAGTCAATGTGGAGGCTATATACAGGGGGTACTGGTACAGAGTCAATGTGGAGGCTATATACAGGGGGTACCAGTACAGAGTCAATGTGGAGGCTATATACAGGGGGTACCGGTACAGAGTCAATGTGGAGGCTATATACAGGGGGTACTGGTACAGAGTCAATGTGGAGGCTAAATACAGGGGGTACTGGTACAGAGTCAATGTGGAGGCTATATACAGGGGGGTACCAAACAGAGTCAATGTGGAGGCTATATACAGGGGGGTACCAAACAGAGTCAATGTGGAGGCTATATACAGGGGTACCGGTACAGAGTCAATGTGGAGGCTATATACAGGGGGTACCAAACAGAGTCAATGTGGAGGCTATATACAGGGGGTACCAAACAGAGTCAATGTGGAGGCTATATACAGGGGGTACCGGTACAGAGTCAATGTGGAGGCTATATACAGGGGGTACCGGTACAGAGTCAATGTGGAGGCTATATACAGGGGGTACCAAACAGAGTCAATGTGGAGGCTATATACAGGGGGTACCGGTACAGAGTCAATGTGGAGGCTATATACAGGGGGTACCGGTACAGAGTCAATGTGGAGGCTATATACAGGGGTACCGGTACAGAGTCAATGTGGAGGCTATATACAGGGGTACCGGTACAGAGTCAATGTGGAGGCTATATACAGGGGGTACCGGTACAGAGTCAATGTGGAGGCTATATACAGGGGGTACCGGTACAGAGTCAATGTGGAGGCTATATACAGGGGGTTACGGTACAGAGTCAATGTGGAGGCTATATACAGGGGGTACCGGTACAGAGTCAATGTGGAGGCTATATACAGGGGGTACCGGTACAGAGTCAATGTGGAGGCTATATACAGGGGTACCGGTACAGAGTCAATGTGGAGGCTATATACAGGGGGTACCAGTACAGAGTCAATGTGGAGGCTATATACAGGGTGTACCGGTACAGAGTCAATGTGGAGGCTTTATACAGGGGGTACCGGTACAGAGTCAATGTGGAGGCTATATACAGGGGGTACCGGTACAGAGTCAATGTGGAGGCTATATACAGGGGGTACCAGTACAGAGTCAATGTGGAGGCTATATACAGGGGGTACCGGTACAGAGTCAATGTGGAGGCTAAATACAGGGGGTACCAAACAGAGTCAATGTGGAGGCTAAATACAGAGGGTACCGGTACAGAGTCAATGTGGAGGCTATATACAGGGGGTACCAAACAGAGTCAATGTGGAGGCTATATACAGGGGGTACCGGTACAGAGTCAATGTGGAGGCTATATACAGGGGGTACCGGTACAGAGTCAATGTGGAGGCTATATACAGGGGGTACCAAACAGAGTCAATGTGGAGGCTATATACAGGGGGTACCGGTACAGAGTCAATGTGGAGGCTATATACAGGGGGTACCGGTACAGAGTCAATGTGGAGGCTATATACAGGGGGTACCAAACAGAGTCAATGTGGAGGCTATATACAGGGGGTACCAAACAGAGTCAATGTGGAGGCTATATACAGGGTGTTACGGCGCAGAGTCAATGTGGAGGCTATATACAGGGTGTTACGGCGCAGAGTCAATGTGGAGGCTATATACAGGGGGTACCAAACAGAGTCAATGTGGAGGCTATATACAGGGGGTACCAAACAGAGTCAATGTGGAGGCTATATACAGGGGGTACCAAACAGAGTCAATGTGGAGGCTATATACAGGGTGTTACGGCGCAGAGTCAATGTGGAGGCTATATACAGGGTGTTACGGCGCAGAGTCAATGTGGAGGCTATATACAGGGGGTACCAAACAGAGTCAATGTGGAGGCTATATACAGGGGGTACCAAACAGAGTCAATGTGGAGGCTATATACAGGGGGTACCGGTACAGAGTCAATGTGGAGGCTATATACAGGGGGTACCAAACAGAGTCAATGTGGAGGCTATATACAGGGGGTACCAAACAGAGTCAATGTGGAGGCTATATACAGGGGGTACCAAACAGAGTCAATGTGTAGGCTATATACAGAGGGTACCGGTACAGAGTCAATGTGGAGGCTATATACAGGGGGTACCAAACAGAGTCAATGTGGAGGCTATATACAGGGGGTACCAAACAGAGTCAATGTGGAGGCTATATACAGGGGGTACCAAACAGAGTCAATGTGGAGACTATATACAGGGGGTACCGGTACAGAGTCAATGTGGAGACTATATACAGGGGGTACCGGTACAGAGTCAATGTGGAGGCTATATACAGAGGGTACCGGTACAGAGTCAATGTGGAGGCTATATACAGGGGGTACCGGTACAGAGTCAATGTGGAGGCTATATACAGGGGGGTACCAAACAGAGTCAATGTGGAGGCTATATACAGAGGGTACCGGTACAGAGTCAATGTGGAGGCTATATACAGGGGGTACCGGTACAGAGTCAATGTGGAGGCTATATACAGGGGGTACTGGTACAGAGTCAATGTGGAGGCTATATACAGGGGGTACCAGTACAGAGTCAATGTGGAGGCTATATACAGGGGGTACCGGTACAGAGTCAATGTGGAGGCTATATACAGGGGGTACTGGTACAGAGTCAATGTGGAGGCTATATACAGGGGGTACTGGTACAGAGTCAATGTGGAGGCTATATACAGGGGGGTACCAAACAGAGTCAATGTGGAGGCTATATACAGGGGGGTACCAAACAGAGTCAATGTGGAGGCTATATACAGGGGTACCGGTACAGAGTCAATGTGGAGGCTATATACAGGGGGTACCAAACAGAGTCAATGTGGAGGCTATATACAGGGGGTACCAAACAGAGTCAATGTGGAGGCTATATACAGGGGGTACCGGTACAGAGTCAATGTGGAGGCTATATACAGGGGGTACCGGTACAGAGTCAATGTGGAGGCTATATACAGGGGGTACCAAACAGAGTCAATGTGGAGGCTATATACAGGGGGTACCGGTACAGAGTCAATGTGGAGGCTATATACAGGGGGTACCGGTACAGAGTCAATGTGGAGGCTATATACAGGGGTACCGGTACAGAGTCAATGTGGAGGCTATATACAGGGGTACCGGTACAGAGTCAATGTGGAGGCTATATACAGGGGGTACCGGTACAGAGTCAATGTGGAGGCTATATACAGGGGGTACCGGTACAGAGTCAATGTGGAGGCTATATACAGGGGGTTACGGTACAGAGTCAATGTGGAGGCTATATACAGGGGGTACCGGTACAGAGTCAATGTGGAGGCTATATACAGGGGGTACCGGTACAGAGTCAATGTGAGGCTATATACAGGGATACCGGTACAGAGTCAATGTGGAGGCTATATACAGGGGGTACCAGTACAGAGTCAATGTGGAGGCTATATACAGGGTGTACCGGTACAGAGTCAATGTGGAGGCTTTATACAGGGGGTACCGGTACAGAGTCAATGTGGAGGCTATATACAGGGGGTACCGGTACAGAGTCAATGTGGAGGCTATATACAGGGGGTACCAGTACAGAGTCAATGTGGAGGCTATATACAGGGGGTACCGGTACAGAGTCAATGTGGAGGCTAAATACAGGGGGTACCAAACAGAGTCAATGTGGAGGCTATATACAGAGGGTACCGGTACAGAGTCAATGTGGAGGCTATATACAGGGGGTACCAAACAGAGTCAATGTGGAGGCTATATACAGGGGGTACCGGTACAGAGTCAATGTGGAGGCTATATACAGGGGGTACCGGTACAGAGTCAATGTGGAGGCTATATACAGGGGGTTCCAAACAGAGTCAATGTGGAGGCTATATACAGGGGGTACCGGTACAGAGTCAATGTGGAGGCTATATACAGGGGGTACCGGTACAGAGTCAATGTGGAGGCTATATACAGGGGGTACCAAACAGAGTCAATGTGGAGGCTATATACAGGGGGTACCAAACAGAGTCAATGTGGAGGCTATATACAGGGTGTTACGGCGCAGAGTCAATGTGGAGGCTATATACAGGGTGTTACGGCGCAGAGTCAATGTGGAGGCTATATACAGGGGGTACCAAACAGAGTCAATGTGGAGGCTATATACAGGGGGTACCAAACAGAGTCAATGTGGAGGCTATATACAGGGGGTACCAAACAGAGTCAATGTGGAGGCTATATACAGGGTGTTACGGCGCAGAGTCAATGTGGAGGCTATATACAGGGTGTTACGGCGCAGAGTCAATGTGGAGGCTATATACAGGGGGTACCAAACAGAGTCAATGTGGAGGCTATATACAGGGGGTTTCCAAACAGAGTCAATGTGGAGGCTATATACAGGGGGTACCGGTACAGAGTCAATGTGGAGGCTATATACAGGGGGTACCAAACAGAGTCAATGTGGAGGCTATATACAGGGGGTACCAAACAGAGTCAATGTGGAGGCTATATACAGGGGGTACCAAACAGAGTCAATGTGGAGGCTATATACAGGGGGTACCAAACAGAGTCAATGTGTAGGCTATATACAGAGGGTACCGGTACAGAGTCAATGTGGAGGCTATATACAGGGGGTACCAAACAGAGTCAATGTGGAGGCTATATACAGAGGGTACCGGTACAGAGTCAATGTGGAGGCTATATACAGGGGGTACCGGTACAGAGTCAATGTGGAGGCTATATACAGGGGGTACTGGTACAGAGTCAATGTGGAGGCTATATACAGGGGGTACCAGTACAGAGTCAATGTGGAGGCTATATACAGGGGGTACCGGTACAGAGTCAATGTGGAGGCTATATACAGGGGGTACTGGTACAGAGTCAATGTGGAGGCTAAATACAGGGGGTACTGGTACAGAGTCAATGTGGAGGCTATATACAGGGGGGTACCAAACAGAGTCATTGTGGAGGCTATATACAGGGGGGTACCAAACAGAGTCAATGTGGAGGCTATATACAGGGGTACCGGTACAGAGTCAATGTGGAGGCTATATACAGGGGGTACCAAACAGAGTCAATGTGGAGGCTATATACAGGGGGTACCAAACAGAGTCAATGTGGAGGCTATATACAGGGGGTACCGGTACAGAGTCAATGTGGAGGCTATATACAGGGGGTACCGGTACAGAGTCAATGTGGAGGCTATATACAGGGGGTACCAAACAGAGTCAATGTGGAGGCTATATACAGGGGGTACCGGTACAGAGTCAATGTGGAGGCTATATACAGGGGGTACCGGTACAGAGTCAATGTGGAGGCTATATACAGGGGTACCGGTACAGAGTCAATGTGGAGGCTATATACAGGGGTACCGGTACAGAGTCAATGTGGAGGCTATATACAGGGGGTACCGGTACAGAGTCAATGTGGAGGCTATATACAGGGGGTACCGGTACAGAGTCAATGTGGAGGCTATATACAGGGGGTTACGGTACAGAGTCAATGTGGAGGCTATATACAGGGGGTACCGGTACAGAGTCAATGTGGAGGCTATATACAGGGGGTACCGGTACAGAGTCAATGTGGAGGCTATATACAGGGGTACCGGTACAGAGTCAATGTGGAGGCTATATACAGGGGGTACCAGTACAGAGTCAATGTGGAGGCTATATACAGGGTGTACCGGTACAGAGTCAATGTGGAGGCTTTATACAGGGGGTACCGGTACAGAGTCAATGTGGAGGCTATATACAGGGGGTACCGGTACAGAGTCAATGTGGAGGCTATATACAGGGGGTACCAGTACAGAGTCAATGTGGAGGCTATATACAGGGGGTACCGGTACAGAGTCAATGTGGAGGCTAAATACAGGGGGTACCAAACAGAGTCAATGTGGAGGCTAAATACAGAGGGTACCGGTACAGAGTCAATGTGGAGGCTATATACAGGGGGTACCAAACAGAGTCAATGTGGAGGCTATATACAGGGGGTACCGGTACAGAGTCAATGTGGAGGCTATATACAGGGGGTACCGGTACAGAGTCAATGTGGAGGCTATATACAGGGGGTACCAAACAGAGTCAATGTGGAGGCTATATACAGGGGGTACCGGTACAGAGTCAATGTGGAGGCTATATACAGGGGGTACCGGTACAGAGTCAATGTGGAGGCTATATACAGGGGGTACCAAACAGAGTCAATGTGGAGGCTATATACAGGGGGTACCAAACAGAGTCAATGTGGAGGCTATATACAGGGTGTTACGGCGCAGAGTCAATGTGGAGGCTATATACAGGGTGTTACGGCGCAGAGTCAATGTGGAGGCTATATACAGGGGGTACCAAACAGAGTCAATGTGGAGGCTATATACAGGGGGTACCAAACAGAGTCAATGTGGAGGCTATATACAGGGGGTACCAAACAGAGTCAATGTGGAGGCTATATACAGGGTGTTACGGCGCAGAGTCAATGTGGAGGCTATATACAGGGTGTTACGGCGCAGAGTCAATGTGGAGGCTATATACAGGGGGTACCAAACAGAGTCAATGTGGAGGCTATATACAGGGGGTACCAAACAGAGTCAATGTGGAGGCTATATACAGGGGGTACCGGTACAGAGTCAATGTGGAGGCTATATACAGGGGGTACCAAACAGAGTCAATGTGGAGGCTATATACAGGGGGTACCAAACAGAGTCAATGTGGAGGCTATATACAGGGGGTACCAAACAGAGTCAATGTGTAGGCTATATACAGAGGGTACCGGTACAGAGTCAATGTGGAGGCTATATACAGGGGGTACCAAACAGAGTCAATGTGGAGGCTATATACAGGGGGTACCAAACAGAGTCAATGTGGAGGCTATATACAGGGGGTACCAAACAGAGTCAATGTGTAGGCTATATACAGGGGGTACCAAACAGAGTCAATGTGGAGGCTATATACAGGGGGTACCAAACAGAGTCAATGTGGAGGCTATATACAGGGTGTTACGGCGCAGAGTCAATGTGGAGGCTATATACAGGGTGTTACGGCGCAGAGTCAATGTGGAGGCTATATACAGGGGGTACCAAACAGAGTCAATGTGGAGGCTATATACAGGGTGTACCAAACAGAGTCAATGTGGAGGCTATATACAGGGGGTACCGGTACAGAGTCAATGTGGAGGCTATATACAGGGGGTACCAAACAGAGTCAATGTGGAGGCTATATACAGGGGGTACCAAACAGAGTCAATGTGGAGGCTATATACAGGGGGTACCAAACAGAGTCAATGTGTAGGCTATATACAGAGGGTACCGGTACAGAGTCAATGTGGAGGCTATATACAGGGGGTACCAAACAGAGTCAATGTGGAGGCTAAATACAGGGGGTACCAAACAGAGTCAATGTGGAGGCTATATACAGGGGGTACCAAACAGAGTCAATGTGTAGGCTATATACAGGGGGTACCAAACAGAGTCAATGTGGAGGCTATATACAGGGGGTACCAAACAGAGTCAATGTGGAGGCTATATACAGGGGGTACCAAACAGAGTCAATGTGTAGGCTATATACAGGGGGTACCAAACAGAGTCAATGTGGAGGCTATATACAGGGGGTACCAAACAGAGTCAATGTGGAGGCTATATAGGGTATTACGGTACAGAGTCAATGTGGAGGCTATATACAGAGGGCTACCGGTACAGAGTCAATGTGGAGGCTATATACAGAGGGCTACCGGTACAGAGTCAATGTGGAGGCTATATACAGAGGGCTACCGGTACAGAGTCAATGTGGAGGCTATATACAGGGCTACCGGTACAGAGTCAATGTGGAGGCTATATACAGGGCTACCGGTACAGAGTCAATGTGGAGGCTATATACAGGGCTACCGGTACAGAGTCAATGTGGAGGCTATATACAGGGGTACCAGTACAGAGTCAATGTGGAGGCTATATACAGAGGGTACCAGTACAGAGTCAATGTGGAGGCTATATACAGGGTGTACCAGTACAGAGTCAATGTGGAGGCTATATACAGGGGGTACTGGTACAGAGTCAATGTGGAGGCTATATACAGAGGGCTACCGGTACAGAGTCAATGTGGAGGCTATATACAGGGGGTACCGGTACAGAGTCAATGTGGAGGCTATATACAGAGGGCTACCGGTACAGAGTCAATGTGGAGGCTATATACAGAGGGCTACCGGTACAGAGTCAATGTGGAGGCTATATACAGAGGGCTACCGGTACAGAGTCAATGTGGAGGCTATATACAGAGGGCTACCGGTACAGAGTCAATGTGGAGGCTATATACAGGGGGTACCGGTACAGAGTCAATGTGGAGGCTATATACAGAGGGCTACCGGTACAGAGTCAATGTGGAGGCTATATACAGAGGGCTACCGGTACAGAGTCAATGTGGAGGCTATATACAGAGGGCTACCGGTACAGAGTCAATGTGGAGGCTATATACAGAGGGCTACCGGTACAGAGTCAATGTGGAGGCTATATACAGGGGGTACCGGTACAGAGTCAATGTGGAGGCTATATACAGGGGGTACCAAACAGAGTCAATGTGGAGGCTATATACAGGGGGTACCAAACAGAGTCAATGTGGAGGCTATATAGGGTATTACGGTACAGAGTCAATGTGGAGGCTATATACAGAGGGCTACCGGTACAGAGTCAATGTGGAGGCTATATACAGAGGGCTACCGGTACAGAGTCAATGTGGAGGCTATATACAGAGGGTACCGGTACAGAGTCAATGTGGAGGCTATATACAGAGGGCTACCGGTACAGAGTCAATGTGGAGGCTATATACAGGGCTACCGGTACAGAGTCAATGTGGAGGCTATATACAGGGCTACCGGTACAGAGTCAATGTGGAGGCTATATACAGGGCTACCGGTACAGAGTCAATGTGGAGGCTATATACAGGGGTACCAGTACAGAGTCAATGTGGAGGCTATATACAGAGGGTACCAGTACAGAGTCAATGTGGAGGCTATATACAGGGTGTACCAGTACAGAGTCAATGTGGAGGCTATATACAGGGGGTACTGGTACAGAGTCAATGTGGAGGCTATATACAGAGGGCTACCGGTACAGAGTCAATGTGGAGGCTATATACAGGGGGTACCGGTACAGAGTCAATGTGGAGGCTATATACAGAGGGCTACCGGTACAGAGTCAATGTGGAGGCTATATACAGAGGGCTACCGGTACAGAGTCAATGTGGAGGCTATATACAGAGGGCTACCGGTACAGAGTCAATGTGGAGGCTATATACAGAGGGCTACCGGTACAGAGTCAATGTGGAGGCTATATACAGGGGGTACCGGTACAGAGTCAATGTGGAGGCTATATACAGAGGGCTACCGGTACAGAGTCAATGTGGAGGCTATATACAGAGGGCTACCGGTACAGAGTCAATGTGGAGGCTATATACAGAGGGCTACCGGTACAGAGTCAATGTGGAGGCTATATACAGAGGGCTACCGGTACAGAGTCAATGTGGAGGCTATATACAGGGGGTACCGGTACAGAGTCAATGTGGAGGCTATATACAGAGGGCTACCGGTACAGAGTCAATGTGGAGGCTATATACAGAGGGCTACCGGTACAGAGTCAATGTGGAGGCTATATACAGAGGGCTACCGGTACAGAGTCAATGTGGAGGCTATATACAGGGGGTACCGGTACAGAGTCAATGTGGAGGCTATATACAGAGGGCTACCGGTACAGAGTCAATGTGGAGGCTATATACAGAGGGCTACCGGTACAGAGTCAATGTGGAGGCTATATACAGAGGGCTACCGGTACAGAGTCAATGTGGAGGCTATATACAGGGGGTACCAAACAGAGTCAATGTGGAGGCTATATAGGGTATTACGGTACAGAGTCAATGTGGAGGCTATATACAGAGGGCTACCGGTACAGAGTCAATGTGGAGGCTATATACAGAGGGCTACCGGTACAGAGTCAATGTGGAGGCTATATACAGAGGGTACCGGTACAGAGTCAATGTGGAGGCTATATACAGAGGGCTACCGGTACAGAGTCAATGTGGAGGCTATATACAGGGCTACCGGTACAGAGTCAATGTGGAGGCTATATACATGGCTACCGGTACAGAGTCAATGTGGAGGCTATATACAGGGCTACCGGTACAGAGTCAATGTGGAGGCTATATACAGGGGTACCAGTACAGAGTCAATGTGGAGGCTATATACAGAGGGTACCAGTACAGAGTCAATGTGGAGGCTATATACAGGGTGTACCAGTACAGAGTCAATGTGGAGGCTATATACAGGGGGTACTGGTACAGAGTCAATGTGGAGGCTATATACAGAGGGCTACCGGTACAGAGTCAATGTGGAGGCTATATACAGGGGGTACCGGTACAGAGTCAATGTGGAGGCTATATACAGAGGGCTACCGGTACAGAGTCAATGTGGAGGCTATATACAGAGGGCTACCGGTACAGAGTCAATGTGGAGGCTATATACAGAGGGCTACCGGTACAGAGTCAATGTGGAGGCTATATACAGAGGGCTACCGGTACAGAGTCAATGTGGAGGCTATATACAGGGGGTACCGGTACAGAGTCAATGTGGAGGCTATATACAGAGGGCTACCGGTACAGAGTCAATGTGGAGGCTATATACAGAGGGCTACCGGTACAGAGTCAATGTGGAGGCTATATACAGAGGGCTACCGGTACAGAGTCAATGTGGAGGCTATATACAGGGGGCTACCGGTACAGAGTCAATGTGGAGGCTATATACAGGGGGTACCGGTACAGAGTCAATGTGGAGGCTATATACAGAGGGCTACCGGTACAGAGTCAATGTGGAGGCTATATACAGAGGGCTACCGGTACAGAGTCAATGTGGAGGCTATATACAGAGGGCTACCGGTACAGAGTCAATGTGGAGGCTATATACAGGGGGTACCGGTACAGAGTCAATGTGGAGGCTATATACAGAGGGCTACCGGTACAGAGTCAATGTGGAGGCTATATACAGAGGGCTACCGGTACAGAGTCAATGTGGAGGCTATATACAGAGGGCTACCGGTACAGAGTCAATGTGGAGGCTATATACAGGGGGTACCGGTACAGAGTCAATGTGGAGGCTATATACAGAGGGCTACCGGTACAGAGTCAATGTGGAGGCTATATACAGAGGGCTACCGGTACAGAGTCAATGTGGAGGCTATATACAGAGGGTACCCGTACAGAGTCAATGTGGAGGCTATATACAGGGTGTACCAGTACAGAGTCAATGTGGAGGCTATATACAGGGGGTACCGGTACAGAGTCAATGTGGAGGCTATATACAGGGTGTTACGGTACAGAGTCAATGTGGAGGCTATATACAGGGGGTACCGGTACAGAGTCAATGTGGAGGCTATATACAGAGGGCTACCGGTACAGAGTCAATGTGGAGGCTATATACAGGGGGTACCGGTACAGAGTCAATGTGGAGGCTATATACAGAGGGCTACCGGTACAGAGTCAATGTGGAGGCTATATACAGAGGGCTACCGGTACAGAGTCAATGTGGAGGCTATATACAGAGGGCTACCGGTACAGAGTCAATGTGGAGGCTATATACAGGGGGTACCGGTACAGAGTCAATGTGGAGGCTATATACAGAGGGTACCGGTACAGAGTCAATGTGGAGGCTATATACAGGGGGTACCGGTACAGAGTCAATGTGGAGGCTATATACAGAGGGCTACCGGTACAGAGTCAATGTGGAGGCTATATACAGGGGGTACCGGTACAGAGTCAATGTGGAGGCTATATACAGGGTGTACCAGTACAGAGTCAATGTGGAGGCTATATACAGGGCTACCGGTACAGAGTCAATGTGGAGGCTATATACAGGGTGTTACGGTACAGAGTCAATGTGGAGGCTATATACAGGGGGTACCGGTACAGAGTCAATGTGGAGGCTATATACAGAGGGCTACCGGTACAGAGTCAATGTGGAGGCTATATACAGAGGGCTACCGGTACAGAGTCAATGTGGAGGCTATATACAGGGGGTACCGGTACAGAGTCAATGTGGAGGCTATATACAGGGGCTACCGGTACAGAGTCAATGTGGAGGCTATATACAGAGGGCTACCGGTACAGAGTCAATGTGGAGGCTATATACAGGGCTACCGGTACAGAGTCAATGTGGAGGCTATATACAGGGTGTTACGGTACAGAGTCAATGTGGAGGCTATATACAGAGGGTACCGGTACAGAGTCAATGTGGAGGCTATATACAGAGGGCTACCGGTACAGAGTCAATGTGGAGGCTATATACAGGGGCTACCGGTACAGAGTCAATGTGGAGGCTATATACAGGGGGTACCGGTACAGAGTCAATGTGGAGGCTATATACAGGGTGTACCAGTACAGAGTCAATGTGGAGGCTATATACAGGGCTACCGGTACAGAGTCAATGTGGAGGCTATATACAGGGCTACCGGTACAGAGTCAATGTGGAGGCTATATACAGGGTGTACCAGTACAGAGTCAATGTGGAGGCTATATACAGGGCTACCGGTACAGAGTCAATGTGGAGGCTATATACAGGGCTACCGGTACAGAGTCAATGTGGAGGCTATATACAGGGGCTACCGGTACAGAGTCAATGTGGAGGCTATATACAGGGGCTACCGGTACAGAGTCAATGTGGAGGCTATATACAGGGCTACCGGTACAGAGTCAATGTGGAGGCTATATACAGGGGCTACCGGTACAGAGTCAATGTGGAGGCTATATACAGGGCTACCGGTACAGAGTCAATGTGGAGGCTATATACAGGGGTACCGGTACAGAGTCAATGTGGAGGCTATATACAGGGCTACCGGTACAGAGTCAATGTGGAGGCTATATACAGGGGCTACCGGTACAGAGTCAATGTGGAGGCTATATACAGGGCTACCGGTACAGAGTCAATGTGGAGGCTATATACAGGGGTACCAGTACAGAGTCAATGTGGAGGCTATATACAGAGGGTACCAGTACAGAGTCAATGTGGAGGCTATATACAGGGTGTACCAGTACAGAGTCAATGTGGAGGCTATATACAGGGGGTACCGGTACAGAGTCAATGTGGAGGCTATATACAGGGTGTTACGGTACAGAGTCAATGTGGAGGCTATATACAGGGGGTACCAGTACAGAGTCAATGTGGAGGCTATATACAGGGTGTTACGGTACAGAGTCAATGTGGAGGCTATATACAGGGGGTACCAGTACAGAGTCAATGTGGAGGCTATATACAGGGTGTTACGGTACAGAGTCAATGTGGAGGCTATATACAGGGGGTACCAGTACAGAGTCAATGTGGAGGCTATATACAGAGGGTACCAGTACAGAGTCAATGTGGAGGCTATATACAGGGTGTACCAGTACAGAGTCAATGTGGAGGCTATATACAGGGGGTACCGGTACAGAGTCAATGTGGAGGCTATATACAGGGTGTTACGGTACAGAGTCAATGTGGAGGCTATATACAGGGGGACCGGTACAGAGTCAATGTGGAGGCTATATACAGAGGGTACCGGTACAGAGTCAATGTGGAGGCTATATACAGGGTGTACCAGTACAGAGTCAATGTGGAGGCTATATACAGGGGGTACCGGTACAGAGTCAATGTGGAGGCTATATACAGGGTGTTACGGTACAGAGTCAATGTGGAGGCTATATACAGGGGGTACCAGTACAGAGTCAATGTGGAGGCTATATACAGGGTGTTACGGTACAGAGTCAATGTGGAGGCTATATACAGGGGGTACCGGTACAGAGTCAATGTGGAGGCTATATACAGGGTGTTACGGTACAGAGTCAATGTGGAGGCTATATACAGGGGGTACCAGTACAGAGTCAATGTGGAGGCTATATACAGAGGGTACCAGTACAGAGTCAATGTGGAGGCTATATACAGGGTGTACCAGTACAGAGTCAATGTGGAGGCTATATACAGGGGGTACCGGTACAGAGTCAATGTGGAGGCTATATACAGGGTGTTACGGTACAGAGTCAATGTGGAGGCTATATACAGGGGGTACCGGTACAGAGTCAATGTGGAGGCTATATACAGAGGGTACCGGTACAGAGTCAATGTGGAGGCTATATACAGGGTGTTACGGTACAGAGTCAATGTGGAGGCTATATACAGGGGGTACCGGTACAGAGTCAATGTGGAGGCTATATACAGGGTGTTACGGTACAGAGTCAATGTGGAGGCTATATACAGGGGGTACCGGTACAGAGTCAATGTGGAGGCTATATACAGAGGGTACCGGTACAGAGTCAATGTGGAGGCTATATACAGGGTGTTACGGTACAGAGTCAATGTGGAGGCTATATACAGGGGGTACCGGTACAGAGTCAATGTGGAGGCTATATACAGGGGTACCGGTACAGAGTCAATGTGGAGGCTATATACAGGGGTACCGGTACAGAGTCAATGTGGAGGCTATATACAGGGGTACCGGTACAGAGTCAATGTGGAGGCTATATACAGGGTGTACCAGTACAGAGTCAATGTGGAGGCTATATACAGGGGTACCAGTACAGAGTCAATGTGGAGGCTATATGCAGAGGGTACCAGTACAGAGTCAATGTGGAGGCTATATACAGGGGTACCAGTACAGAGTCAATGTGGAGGCTATATACAGGGGCTACCGGTACAGAGTCAATGTGGAGGCTATATACAGGGGTACCAGTACAGAGTCAATGTGGAGGCTATATACAGGGTGTACCAGTACAGAGTCAATGTGGAGGCTATATACAGGGGTACCAGTACAGAGTCAATGTGGAGGCTATATACAGGGGCTACCGGTACAGAGTCAATGTGGAGGCTATATACAGGGGGTACCGGTACAGAGTCAATGTGGAGGCTATATACAGGGGGTACCGGTACAGAGTCAATGTGGAGGCTATATACAGGGGGTACCGGTACAGAGTCAATGTGGAGGCTATATACAGGGGCTACCGGTACAGAGTCAATGTGGAGGCTATATACAGGGGGTACCGGTACAGAGTCAATGTGGAGGCTATATACAGGGGTACCAGTACAGAGTCAATGTGGAGGCTATATACAGGGTGTACCAGTACAGAGTCAATGTGGAGGCTATATACAGGGGGTACCAGTACAGAGTCAATGTGGAGGCTATATACAGGGGCTACCGGTACAGAGTCAATGTGGAGGCTATATACAGGGGGTACCGGTACAGAGTCAATGTGGAGGCTATA